>NC_069501.1:53009358-53309358 GCF_027579735.1 Bombina bombina | reverse complement strand
AACTGGAGTTTGCAAGTTTCTTGTGACTCAAGTGTGGTTCCCCTTTAGGGTTAAACTTAGATGGTGTGTCACCAGGGCCTTATTAGATTATTTGCCTTATCCATTTGTTATAGTCTCCTATTCAATTGATTCTAAGCAGATAAGATGTTATAGATATTTAATAATAACAATGAGTACTTTTGCCATCTCATCTATTTGTGTATATAGGTTAGTATATAATATGTGCACTAACAATGTTTTTCTCACGTATATGCTATGCTCTTCACATAACAGAGTGAGGTAATTATCACAATGAAACCCTGTAACTAATGTGTTTCGAAACCGCTATTTAAGCTCTGAGATTGTGTGTGGACGGCATCTGACGAAGACCCTAAAGACGGCCCACAAAGGGGAGGGGTGAAACACATCATCAATCCCGCAGTTAAATCCAACCTGTATGCTGATCGGTCAGATGTGAACCGGGCCCTCCACTTCTTGCCTTGGTTTGTTTGGCGGTACGATCCAGCTTGAACTAGACGTTTCAGGAGGTGAGCCAAATCACAGCGCAAAAAGATGCACAGCCTTTGAGCCCTCGATGCACAGCGCCATTGGCAACTTTGTGACCCGGACAGGGAACCTCGATACAAGACCTCTGGAGTGAGGTGTCAGGAAGTTTTTCCCATTACCGAGGATCCATAAGTGAATGGCCCAAGTGTGTTGAATGGGGACACTCTGTTTCTGTTGTTTTCTAGCTGGAGTTTAGAGCGTGCGGATGCACTATGTGCTCTATGTACAGGCTACGATCATCTACCTCTGCATGTTAACATTGGGAAAATTTCAAGGGAGCGTGCCGGAGCACTTAGAGACCCTAAAAACTTTCACAGTGACTGGTTACTCAGTTTCTTTTTCCCTAGTAAAGCATGTTATGTACTGTATATGTTTGGTTTATATTGAAACAGACGTCTGTGAACTGTTCATGTGTATGTGCACTCTTGCTAATTAACTCAGCAACACAGTATTCACTCTGTTTAAGGTGATTCCACTGAATTTCAGCAATGCTGTATAAATACATTTTAGATTTTGGTGCAACCTGTGTCACACTTTTGCTTTTTGTCATATTTTTACAGTAGCCCTTTTCTTTATCTGGTGTATTTTTGTGTATATATAAATATATATATATATATATATATATATATATATATATATATATATATATATATATATATATATACTGCATATATATATTTTATATATATACATCTATATATATATATATACTGTATGTATATATGTATGTATGTGTGTGTGCATGTGTGTGTAAGGATGTGTAAGTATGTATATATTTATGTGTATGTGTAGGGATATAAGTGTTTGTGTGTGTGTGTAAGGATGTGTAAGTATGTATATATTTATGTGTATGTGTAGGGATATAAGTGTTTGTGTGTGTGTGTAAGGATGTGTAAGTATGTATATATTTATGTGTATGTGTAGGGATATAAGTGTTTGTGTGTGTGTGTACACATGTATGAGAGAAGTGTTTTATGCTTTCATTGATATAGTATTGCACAGAACTTAAAGAAAAACTTCACTAGTTGAGTGGATTGTTTGCATTCCATCAGTTTAGCGCTTGAACGTAATCCAATATGAATTTTACTGTGGTGCTTGATAGAAATCTATCATGGGACAGAATTAACTCACCTGGGCTATCCGATATGCAGATTAGCGTACACTAGACAATCAGTTAGACAATAAAAGTAACTTTGCACTTATAATACGAGCGGTAAGGATTGCGTTCATTCTATGTTAGCGCACCACAGTGCTCTGCTAGATGAAACAAAGAAAACAGGGTTGTTGTCCTTTTAAAAGAAGCAATTGCATTTCATAATAACATCCTAGCCATTCTATATCACTATAATGCCTTAATATCTTTATGTTGCTTTCAATTTGTAATCTGGTCACAACTCTATGTTTCATGTTAGTTAAACAATATGTTCTTATAGCTGAGAGTGTGTCAGACACAATGAGGTGTCATCTTATTTATGTGTCATGTAAGCTGTTCAAGCAGTGATGCACTTATGTGCTGTGTATCCATTGTGTAGCAAATAAACATGTTCTATTACACTGATTATCTTCCCTTGAAACCACAGTATCATTTCAAGGATTACACAAATATTTTATGCTGAAAATTTTCTTTAAGCAAAATGTAATTTTCGTGTTCACCCTGCATGGAATCAACATTAGCGTGTTGGAATGAAAATTACTCAAAAGCCTTAACCCCTTGAGTGCCAGGGAGTACCTCAGAGAGTTTTATAAAATATTAGTTGATGATGAAGGTGGCTACCTCACAAAAATAATGAAACCAATATAACATGTTTATGGTTATTACTATCAGTGATAGAGTAATGGCGGATGTAATGTAGGTTTTACAAGAACCGACTTCCCACAGTGGCTCATAAAGTCTTTATTATTGAGGAATCAGTAAATATCCTTGTATAAGAATGGAATAATATTATCTATCTCCATGAAAACATAAACGTGTTGTTGTCTATTCCAGTATATTACAAACACCATATGAACTGACTTGTGTTTAGATTTTTACATTTGAGGCTATTCCAAGTTATCAAGACAAAGGGTAACTATGACCATGAAAGCCTATCAAGGTTATGGGCTTGATATTATATTAGATTCTCTGATTGTTTTGCTTAAAGTGTCAATTAAATACCTATGTAAAGTAAAAATTAAAGGGACATTAAATGCAACATTTAATCAATAAAGTATGTAATAAAAAAAGCAATACTGCAATATACATTCAATATTAATTCTGTCTTTATTTGATGTAAAACATTGTTGAATTTTGTTTAGTTCTAACTTCTTCCATAGAGTTTGGAGTTTTGCCATCATGCTTAAAGGGACAGTCTAGACCCAATAATTATTTTGTAATATTTATTGTTACATACCAGACAAGCATCTGCAATGGGTTCCATATCTAAAAGCTTGTACGAAGTAAATGAAACATTTAAATAATTATCATTTGCTAGCGGTTTAAAATGGCCCACCATTTCTTCTTGTCCAGTTAGCTGTTTTCTTATATGACAGTTTAGCAGTGAACGTTTAGCATTTTTCAGTTAGATATTTTCAAATTGCACATGCACAAATCAGCATGTGGGAGTAGGAAAACTTATCTAAGAGTCGATCTTGATTGGAGGAACGTAACATACCAAAATATACATGCAATAGGTGGGCAGAACTTGGTGGCCATTTTCAATTTCCTAACAAATAATGAATATTTAAATGTTTCATGTACTTCTAATAAGCTTATAGATGTGGGACCAGTTGCAGGATACTTCTCTGGTATGTAACAATACATAATCAAAATTATGTATTGGGTATAGACTGTCCCTTTAAATGGACAGTAAAGTCAAAATTAAACTTTCATGAATCAGATAGAGCATGCAATTTTAAACAATGTTCTAATTTACTTTTATCATCACATTTTCTTTGTTTTCTTGGTATTCTTAGTTGAAGCTAAACCTATGTAAGCTAATATGCTATTTTCTAAGCCGTTGAAGGCCACCTCTTATCTCAGTTCATTTTGACATTTTTTCCCAGCTAGACAGCGCTAGTTCATGTGTGCCATATAGATAACTTTGTGCTCCCTCCTGTGGTGTTATGTATCAGCCAGCACTGAACGGCTGAAATGCAAGTTTATAAAAAGTACTGAGATAAGGGGGCAGTCTGCAGAGGCTTAGATACAGGGTAATCACAGAAGTAAAGTGTATTAATATAACATTGTTGGTTGTGCAAAACTGGAGAATTGGTAATAAAGTGATTATCTATCTTTTTTAAGAATAAAAAAATTCAAGTTGACTGGGACTTTAAGAATGGTGACTTTTACCCGAGTTTGCAACATTCTGCACACTGATTGGTTAGATAAGAGTACAAACTTATTTAAAGCCATCCCTGATTGGCCTAAGCAAAGGTGATCAGGAACATGGATGAGTAGATTTTTAATGCACCTTCGGCTTATCAAGCGATATCTGAGTTTTTCAGCGTCCCCCATAGAACTCTAATATGTTATGATTTACCACACATGCCCCATTTTACATCTAGATGTTAGCGCTCCTTAGACTTTCCCTGGAGTGATAAAAATTTACTTTCAGCTTGTAATATGAGCACAAACATAAAGGCACTATTGCTTTACCTTGAGCAATATCAGCTCCACTTTTAATCTAGTCCACTATATGGCAAACATCTAGATAATTGTGTTGTAAAAAATAAGATGTGCATTTGATTTTTATTTTAAGCTATGTATAACGGAACATTGAGCAAGATTCATAGGCGCTCATGAGATTGCCAATGCCAATTGTTGTAAGGGTGAGTTCAGAATAAAAGGGACAGTCTACTCCAGACTTTTCATTTGACAAAGGACCTGAAAGGGTTACAAATATAGATAATCCCTTTATTACCAATTCACCAGTTTCGCATAACCAGCACTGTTATATTAATAAACTACTTACGTCTGTGATTACCTTGTATCTAAGTCTCTGCAGACTGTCCCCTTATTTCAGTTCTTTTGAGAGACTTGCATTTTAGCCAATGAGTGCTGACTCATAAGTAACTCCATGGGAGTGAGCACAATGATATCTATATGGCACACATGAACTAGCAATGTCTAGCTGTGAAAACCTGTAAAATGCATTCAGATAAGACGCGGCCTTTAGGGCCATAGAAATTAGCATATGAGCCTACCTAGGTTTAGCTTTCAACAAAGAATACCAAGAGAACAAATCAAATTTGATAATAAAAGTAAATTGGAAAGTTGTTTAAAATTGCCCTATCTGAATCATGAAAGTTTAATTTTGACTAGACTGTCTCTTTAAAGGGATAGAAAGGTCAAAATTGGAATGTGCATAAATGCATTTAAATTTGAAATAGAAACATGTTTGCAATATACTTCCATTAGCAAAAATACTTCTAGTAAAAGTTATTACTTTTTTTTCTGCAGCATACGCACATATCCTGTGAGAGCCTGTGCACCAGTATTTAAGCTTAAAGAGCTGAAAATGGTGTGTATTGCTTCTGTGAGGACTTAGGCACTATTGAATGCTGGTGCACAGGCTCTAACAGCATATGTGCATATGCCGCAGAAAAACAGTAATAACCTTTACTAGAAGCATTAATTGAGGTACCTTACAAAAATGTTTATATTTCACATTGAAATGCTTTTATGCACATTTCAATTTTGACATGTGTATCCCTTTAATACTGTGTTGTCCTGTTCTATTACATCATCTGTTTAAATGCTAAATACTACTGTGATTATCTTTAATAACACTTCCCCATAAGGAATGAGTAGTTTTCTCCAATGTAAATTAACTTCACAGCTACGGAAAGAGACACTCTATTCTGTTAAGCTGTTTATATTAGAAGCTTTGTTATTGATGCTGAGTTGATAATCTATTATTGTTGTCTCTATCTATTTAAAGGGACAGTCAAGTCCAAAAAAAACTTTCATTTTTCAAATAGGACATGTAATTTTAAACAACTTTCCAATTTACTTTTATCAACAATTTTGCTTTGTTCTCTTGGTATTCTAGTTGAAAGCAAACCTAGGAAGGCTCATATGATAATTTCTAAGCCCTTGAAGGCCGCCTCTATTTTATTTACTTTTCACAGCAGGGGAGAGCAAGCTCTTGTAGGCCATATAGATAGCATTGTGATCACGCCTGTGGCTAGTGGCGACACTGCACTAATTGGTTAAAATGCAAGTCAATAGATAATAACTAAAAGTCATGTGATTAGGGGCGGTCAGAAGATGCTTAGATACAAGTTAGTCACAGAAGTAAAAAAGTGTATTAATATAACAGTGTTGGTTTTGCAAAACTGGGGAATGGGTAACAAAGGGATTATCTATCTTTTTAAACAACAAAAATTCTGGTGTTGACTGTCCCTTTAACTCCGTCCCAGATTTATTAGTCAACATTGGAACAAAGTTACGATGTGAGCAAATAAGTAAAAATTAAAATCACACGGTCATTCATGCTTTCAATGATGGGATTGTGTCTGGGGTGAGTGCCTATGATGATAGTCACCCCCTCCAATCCACAATCCCATTCAGGAAGTGCCTATGGCTTCAGTACAGCCCGAAGGCTAGGACATTCCATTCCATCCTAATGGCGATAAAGACCAGTGCAGTTAGGATGGCATGGAATATCCTAAAGACCTGAGGGGGGTTAATGGTTTAGTATGTATTTTGCTGTACATGATAAATATTAGCTGGACAGATAGCTCAGCCTGATAATGCACCGTTGCAGAGATCTGTGGCAACCCAAGGGTTAAAGGTTCAATCTAGGTGAGGGTTAAAGGTTAGATCCTGGCGAGGTCCACTCAGTTTTCATCCTTCTGATGTTGGTAAAATGAGTACCGTTGGGTAATAATAACACCTGTTATCAGCGCCACAATTAGGTTAAAGGGACAGTCTACACCAGAATTTGTATTGTTTTAAAAGATAGATAATCCCTTTATTACCCATTCCCAGTTTTGCATAACCAACACAGTTATATTAATATACTTTTAACCTCTGTGATTACCTTGTATCTAAGCCTCTGCAAACTGCCCCCTTATTTCAGTTCTTTTGACAGACTTGCAGTTTAGCCAATCAGTGCCTGCTCCCAGATAACTTCACGTGCACGAGCAAAGTGTTATCTATATGAAATACATGAACTAACACCCTCTAGGTGTGAAAAACTGTTAAAATGCATTTTGAAAAGAGGTGTCCTTCAAGGTCTAAGAAATTAACATATGAACCTCCTAGGTTAAGCTTTCAACTAAGAATACCAAGAGAACAAAGCAAAATTGGTGATAAAAGTAAATTGGAAAATTGTTTAAAATTACATGCACTATCTGAATCTTGAAAGGTTTTTTTTGGGCCTAGACTGTCCCTTTAAGTATGAGGTTGTGCGCTATACAATTATTATTATAATACAATCTCAACGTATTAAATGTCCTTTTAAAATGTGGGATCTGGACTGGTAATATAATTAGAAATAGCTTTCCAACCCTTTAAGTCATGTAATATTAGAAATTCACCTACAATATAATACATTAATTTCTTCATTAAAATATGTTTTAATGGGTGTTGTAAATTAATTATATAACCACTGAAAATCCCATTATAAGCTGCAGTAAGATGCCTTTGTTCTGAAGATTTTGGATCTAGGACATTATACTTAATAATGAGAAATTAGTTTAAAAAATGGTGAAATGTAGTGAGTGATCCAGTATATTTTAAGTACCCTCTTGGGGTTGTTACAACCTTTCTAAGATCTGAATCTCTGCTCAGAATATACCAAACTACACTTGTGGCCAAACCTCAGATAATTTATTTTGGAATATTCAGCAATTAAACACCACTCAATACAGACGCCACTCAATACATTACAAACCATTACAAATACAAATGGAATCATAAAAGGCTGAACAAACACTGCTAAAACCTGAATGTTTGATTTGTTCTCTATAAATGCAGCTTAGCATATCAATGCAACTAAACAGTTTTACTGATACATTTCTAGATATATAAAATGCTATTCAGATTTTTTTTACTCAAATTACCTTTGCCAAAGATAATATAAGAAAATACATTTGGAATAGCTGCAAAGGAAATATCCTCTGTAGTGATGTCGCGAACATAAAAATTTGGGTTCGGGAATGGCGAACAAGAACTTCCACAAATGTTCGCGAACGGGCGAACCGGGCGAACCGCCATAGACTTCAATAGGCAGGCAAATTTTAAAACCCACAGGGACTCTTTCTGGCCACAATAGTGATGGAAAAGTTGTTTCAAGGGGACTAACACCTGGACTGTGGCATGCCGGAGGGGGATCCATGGCAAAACTCCATTGGAAAATTACATAGTTGATGCAGAGTCTGATTTTAATCCATAAAGGGCATAAATCACCTAACATTCCTAAATTGTTTGGAATAACGTGCTTTAAAACATCAGGTATGATGTTGTATCGATCAGGTAGTGTAAGTGTTACGCCCGCTTCACAGTGCGCAGTGTAGGTGATATACCTGCCCTGACCATGCTTTGCAGATCAGGTATCAGTGGTCAGATGGACCCTTGCCCCAACACTGTGTGCCAGACATGCCATTACTTCCTTTTGCACAATCGAGTACAGGTTGGGGATTGCCTTTTGTGCAAGAAATTTCGGCCATGTACCTTCCACTGGGGTGTCCCAATAGCTACAAATTTTTGGAACGCCTCAGACTCCACCAGCTTGTATGGTAAAAGCTGGCAGGCTAAGAGTTCAGACAAGCCAGCTGTCAGATGCCGGGCAAGGGGGTGACTTTGGGACATTGGCTTCTTACGCTCATACATGTCCTTAACAGACACCTGACTGTGGGCAGATGAGCAGGAACTGCTCAAGGCGAGAGACGGAGTGGCGGATGGTTGAGAGGGGGCAAGGAGGACAGCAGTGTTTGACGTGGCTGAAGATGCTGGACCAGGAGGAGGATGGCGGCTTTGAGTTTGTGTGCTGCTTGTACTCATGTGTTGATCCCATAGGCGTTTGTGATGTGCGATCATGTGCCTTCACAAAGCAGTTGTACCTAGGTGGGTATTGGACTTCCCACAACTCAGTTTCTTTTGGCACAGGTTACAAATGGCATCGCTGTTGTTAGAGGCAGACACACAAAAAAAATGCCACACTGCTGAGCTCTGCAATGACGGCATTCTGGTGGTGGCAACAGCATGCATTGATTGGCGTGCTGTCTGGCTGACCCCGGGTGCCGATGCATGCTGTCTGACTGTGCCACTAACTCCTTGCGATAACCTCCCCCTGCTTCCAACTCGTCTCCTCCTCCTCTCTGTCTCCCCATCTGAACTTTCCCCCTGTTCTTCTTCTCTTCTCGCGGGCACCCACGTGACATCCACGGACGCATCGTCATCATCAACCGCTTCACTTGTATCTGACAACTCAGCAAAGGAAGCAGCAGCGGGTACAACATCATCATCATCACACCGTACGTCCATGTGTGTAATGCTGCCTGACTGAGACATATCCCTGTTATTTACATCCTCTGGCAATAATGGTTGCGCATCACTCATTTCTTCTAACTGATGTGTAAATAACTCCTCTGACAGATCGAGTGAAGCGGCTGTGGTGCTAGTGTTGGTGGTGGCGGCAGGCGGGCGAGTGGTAACTTGAGAGGTGCCCGAAGCTAAGCTGGAGGAGGATGTTGCGTCAAGGTTCCGAGCGAAAGCTGTAGAAGATTGGGTGTCCTGTGTTAGCTAGTCAACTATGTCCTCAGAACTTTTTGAGTTCAGGGTACATGGCCTCTGAATACTGGGAATTATTCTAGGGCCAAAGGGAATCACAGCACCACGACCACGATGGTCCTTGCGGGGTGGCCTGCCTCTGCCTGTCATTTTTTTTTCGATTAGTGGTACTATGCATGCAAGCTACTGTGACAACAGATATGGGTGGCACTGTGCACTGGCAGAAGTTGGTAGAGAAGACGCTGTAGGCCTGACACACACACTTGCAGACAACTAACTGCTATTAAATCTATTACAGTCAAAATTGTATTTTTTTTTTTTAAATGTACACTACTGTTACACCAGATATGAGTTTCACTGGTATAACACTGTGCCCGGGCAGGCACTCAAACGCACACGTGTGAAGGAAACTGACTGCTATTATTTCACAGTCAAATTTCTAGTTTTTTTTTTAATGTACACTACTGTTACACCAGATATGAGTTGCACTGGTGTGACACTGTGCCCTGGCAGGCCCTGAAACGCACACGTGTGAAGGAAGCTGACTGCTATTATTTCACAGTCAAATTTCTAGTTTTTTTTTTTAACCCCTTAAGGACCAAGGCCATTTTTCAATTTCTTTCCCTTAAGGACCAGGGCTATTTTTACATTTCTGCGGTGTTTGTGTTTAGCGGTAATTTACCTCTTACTCATTTACTGTACCCACACATATTAAATACAGTTTTTCTCGCCACTAAATAGACTTTCTAAAGATACCATTATTTTCATCATATCTTATAATTTATTATTAAAAATATTATAAAATATGAGGAAAAATTGGAAAAAAACACACTTTTTCTAACTTTGACCCCCAGAAATCTGTTACACATCTACAACCACCAAAAAACAACCATGCTAAATAGTTTCTAAATTTTGTCCTGAGTTTAGAAATATCCAATGTTAACATGTTCTTTGCTTTTTTTGCAAGTTATAGGGAAATAAATACAAGAAGCACTTTGCTATTTCAAAACCACTTTTTTTTTCAAAATGAGCGCTAGTCACATTGGAACCCTGATATCTGTCAGGAATACCTGAATATCCCTTGACATGTATATATTTTTTTTTTAGAAGACATCAAAAAGTATTGATCTAGGCCCATTTTGGTATATTTCATGCCACCATTTCACCGCCAAATGCGATCAAATAAAAAAAATTGTTCACTTTTTCACAAACTTTAGGTTTCTCACAGATATTATTTACAAACAACTTATGCAATTATGGCTTTGTTCAGAAATAGCAGACTTATATGGCTTTGGCGTTGCTTTTTGGTAATTAGAAGGCTGCTAAATGCCACTGCGCACCACACATGTTTTATGCCCAGCAGTGAAGGGGTTAATTAGGGAGCATGTAGGCAGCTTGTAGAGTTAATTTTAGCGTAGTGTAGTAGACAACCCAAAGTATTGATCTAGGCCCATTTTGGTATATTTAATGCCACCATTTCACCGCCAAATGCGATCAAATTTATAAAAAAACTTAAATGTTTTTGCAATTTTAGGTTTCTCACTGAAATTATTTACAAACAGCTTGTGCAATTATGGCACAAATGGTTGTAAATGCTTCTCTTGGATCCCCTTTGTTCATAAATAGCAGACATATATAACTTTGGCGTTGCTTTCTGGTAATTAGAAGGCCGCTAAATGCTGCTGCGCATCACACGTGTATTGTGGCTAGCAGTGAAGGGGTTAATTAGGTAGTTTGTAGGGAGCTTGCAGGGTTAATTTTAGCTTTAGTGTAGAGATCAGCATGCCACCTGACACATCAGACCCCCTGATCCCTCTCAAACAGCTCCCTTCTCTCCCCCACCCCACAATTGTCCCCGCCATCTTAAGTACTGGCAGAAAGTCTGCAGTACTAAAATAAAAGGTTTTTAAAATGTTTTTAATTGTTTTTAGCATATTTACATATGCTGTGGTGTAGCATCCCCCTTAGCCCCTAACCTCCCTGATCCCCCCAAAAACAGCTCTCTAACCCTCCCCATCTGCCTTATTGGTGGCCATCTTGGGTACTGGCAGCTGTCTGCTATTATTTCACAGTCAAAAAAGTGTTTTTTTTTTTTAAATGTACACTACTGTTACACCAGATATGAGTGGTGGCACTGGGCAAGTGGGCACAGTATACGCTGTGAGCCTGACACACACGCTGGCAGGCAGGCAACTGCAATTAGATTACACAGGGAAAAAAAAGCAGACTGATGTTCTAGCCCTAAAAAGGGCTTTTTGGGGTGCTGTCCTTACAGCAGAGATCAGATGAGTCCTTCAGGACTGTAGTGGACACTGAATACACTAGCCTAGCTATCGATTTCCCTATTAAATCAGCAGCAGCTACACTGTCCCTCCTCTCACTAAGAATGCAGCTTCCGAATGAATCTAAAATGGATGCTGTCCAGGAGGTGGGAGGGTCTGGGAGGGAGGGTCTGCCGCTGATTGGCTGGAATGTGTCTGCTGACTGTGAGGTACATTGTCAAAGTTTACTCAATGATGACGAATAGGGGGCGGACTGAACATTGCATATGTTCGCCCGCCGTGGCTAATGCGAACAAGCTATGTTCGCCGGGAACTATTCGCCGGCGAACTATTCGCGACATCTCTAATCCTCTGACATTCTGAGGGGTAAATTTACCAAGCAGCGGACAATGCTATCTACCCCCGTACTTTCCGACTCACCGGAAATGTAAGTTAAGAAGCAGTGGTCTTAAGACCTCTGAGGTGGCGGACAGCAATCAGCCCAATCGGATACGATCAGGTTGATTGACACCCCCTGCTAGCGACCGATTGGCCGCAATTGTGCAGGGGGTGGCATTGCACAAGTATTTAACGAGAAATGCTTGTGCAATGATAAATACAGACAACGTATGCTGTCGGCATTTATCGATGTGCGGCAGACATGATCCGCTACAGTGGATCATGTCTGCACGCAAATTTATAAATCTACCTTGAATGTGAATGTACTTTTGTAACAAATATTTCAGTAGATTAAAGGGACAGTCATTTCAAAATTAAACTTTCTTGTTTGAAATAAAGCATGTGATTTTAATATAACATTGACACTTTTATTATCAAATTTGCGTTGTTCTCTTGGTATCACACAGGAGCTCATGAATGTGCACCGTCTATAGCATTCTATGGAAGCAGTGTTTGTAATAATTTATAACTGCTACAGATATTCTTGCAAACACCTCAGCCATAAAGTACTAAAGATATCTGTATTCTTCGGTGCCAACTTGACTTACTCTCAAACCAAGGATGCCAAGAGAACAAAGCAAATTTGTAATTGAAGTAAACTGGAATGTTCATGTTTTTTTAAATGTATGCTGTATTTAAAGGGACACTGCATTTTGAAATTGTATTTGTGCATATAATTTGTATCTGTATCTATGTTTATCTCTTTACATTTACATTTTTACTTTAATGAAGCATGTTGTGGTCATGATCATATATGAAACAGGGTTGCTTAAATAGGTCATTGTTTTGATGGTCAAAAAAGGTTACAAACTGAGTAGAATAAGATCACTGCACTGATAACTACATGTCACATCAGACATATTCAAGTATTATGGGGTTGATTGTAATCCTTCAGAAACACATTTGATCACAATCCAAATGATAAAACCATTTGTGAAAAATTTGGATTGGATCCAAGCAGATAGAAGGAAAATGAAATACATGGACAGGAACTGCTTTGGTGGTCACAAACTTTCTGACCACAAATTAACCCTTTGAGTGCTAAGCACTTTTCCACCTGTGTGCTAAGATTTTTTTAAGGTTTTTTTGAATTTTTTATTTTATTTTTATTTTTTACTTTTTTTTTTTCAGACCCCCAAGACTTACACTGTTGGAAAGGTTAGACGATTACCTTTCCCACAGTGGGTTGTAGGGGCTTGTAGCTGCTTAGATGCCTGAGATACGGGCTTCTAAGCAGCATGCCCCCTGCTCCTATACTTAACATTGTTAAGTATAAATAAAGTTGCGCAGTGACGTCATCACGTTATTGCGCGTGATGTCACTGCAGTGCTGCACATCACGTGAAGCCCCGACGATGCCTGTCACTATGCAGGCCCGAACGCCAGGGTAGGAGCGGGTGGGAGCCCCCAGATCTCCCTCAAGTTGGGAGAGTGCTCAGAAGAAAAAATAGATATTCTTTAAAAGTAAAAATATTAATGTCTTTTATATAGCATTTTCTTTTTGACTGATTTGAGGCCTGAGTGTTGCAGGTTCACACAAAACACTAGTTAAGTTTATGTAGGAGTAGATTTACCAAGCAGCGGATGCTGCTATCTACCCCTGTACCCCGTACTTTCCGGCTCACCTGAAATGTAAGTTAAGAAGCGGTCATAAGACCGCAGCAATCAGCACTATCAGATATGACCGGGTTGATTGACACCCCCTGCTAGTGGCTGATTAACTGCGAATGTGCAGGGGGGGCATTGCACAAGTATTTCACTAGAAATGCTTGTGCAATGATATATGGCAACAGTGTATGCTGTCTGCATTTATCGATGTGCAGCAGACATTATCCGCTACTTAACCTCTCCCACATCTGAACTTTTTCCATCCAGACTTTGGTAAATGGATGCCAATGTCTCCTTTGTTATGTTTTTATAAGTAGATACAAACACCTAGATTTAGAGTTCTGCGTTAGCCGTCAAAACCAGCGTTAAGGGCTCCTAACGCTGGTTTTGGTCGCCCGCTGGTATTTAGAGTCAGTCAGGAAAGGGTCTAACGCTCACTTTCCAGCCGCAACTTTTCCATACCGCAGATCCCCTTACGCCAATTGCGTATCCTATCTTCTCAATGGGATCTTTCTAAAGCTGGTATTTAGAGTCTTGGCTGAAGTGAGCGTTAGAACTCTAACGACAAAACTCCAGCCGCAGATTAGGGGTTAATAATAATATGCAGGGGGTCAGCGATAGCGGGGTCGGCAGATTAGGGGTTAATAAGTGTAAGGTTAGGGGTGTTTAGACTCGGGGTACATGTTAGAGTGTTAGGTGCAGAGTTAGGAAGTGTTTCCCCTAGGAAACAATGGGGCTGCGTTAGGAGCTGAACGCTGCTTTTTTGCAGGTGTTTTTTTTCAGCTCAAACTGCCCCATTGTTTCCTATGGGGAAATCGTGCACAAGCACGTTTTTGAAGCTGGCCACGTCCGTAAGCAACGCTGGTATTTAGAGTTGAAGTGGCAGTAAATTATGCTCTACGCTCCCTTTTTGGAGCCTAACGCAGCCCTTCAGAGAACTCTAAAACCAGCGGTATTTAAAAGGTGCGGGAGGAAAAAACATGCGTAGCTAACGCACCCCTTTGGCCGCAAAACTCTAAATCTAGGCGTTTGTCTTTAGGGACTGTGTCTTTGATAAGCTACCTTCACCTACAATACATAGAAATTTAAAGCTAATCTATCAAGGGTTGACATGTGTAATGCTTATGTTCTTCTCATATAGCATCAGTAAGAGGCCTAGTTATCAACGTGTCTACTTACCTGCCTTCGCCGGCCCAATATGCCCGCCTACCATCGCCACCGCGGACCTGAAAAATCTCGCCAAAGTTATCAAAAAAGCTGTCAAAAAGCTGCGCACCAAGTATGGGGCGATGAGCAGCGGACTGTGATAGCTCTCACTCATCCGATCTCGCTGCTCTTCAGCTTTTTTACAGCTTTATTGATAAGCTGTCACTAAGCACCCACACTAACTATACTGTTCTACCCCCTATACCGGCGCCCCCGGAGCCCCCCGCAACTAAATAAAGTTATTAACCCCTAGACCCTGCCGCAACTCTTATAAATGTATTAACCCCTAAACCGCCACTCCCGGAGCCCACCGCCACTCTAATAAACTGATTAACCCCAAAACCGCCACTCCTGGACCCCGTCGACATCTATTTTAAACATATTAACCCCTAATCTGCCCCCCCTACACCTTCACCACCTATAATATATTTATTAACCCCTATCCTGCCCCCCCTACACGCCGCAACTATAATAAAATTATTAACCCCTAAACCTAAGTCTAACCCTAACCCTAACACCCCCCTAACTTAAATATTAATTAAATACATCTAAATATGATAACTCTTATTAACTAAATTAATCCTATTTAAAATTAAATGCTTACCTTTAAAATAAACCCTAATATAGCTACAATATAAATAATTATCATATTGTAGCTATCTTAGGATTTATTTTTATTTTACAGGCAAATATCAATTTATTTTAACTAGGTACAATAGCTATTAAATAGTTATTAACTAAAATAGAAACTAACCTAAGTTACAATTACACCTAACACTACACTATCATTAAATAAATTATTCATATTTAAAACTAAATACTTACCTGTAAAATAAACCCTAAGATAGCTACAATGTAATTAATAATTACATTGTAGCTATCTTAGAATACCTAGCTAAAAGAAATACAAATTTACCTGTAAAATAATTACAATTAAACCTAACACTACACTATCATTAAATTAATAAAATAAATTACCTACAAATAACTACAATTAAATACAATTAAATAAACTAACTAAAGTACAAAAAATAAAAAAACTAAGTTACAAAAAATAAAAAAAATAAGTTACAAACATTTAAAAAATATTACAACAATTTTAAGCTACTTACACCTAATCTAAGCCCCCTAATAAAATAACAAAGCCCCCCAAAATAAAAAAAATGCCCTACCCTATTCTACATTAAAAAGTTAACAGCTCTATTACCTTACCAGCCCTTAAAAGGGCCTTTTGCGGGGCATGCCCCAAAGAATTCAGCTCTTTTGCCTGTAAAAAAAATACAACCCCCCCAACATTAAAACCCACCACCCACATACCCCTAATCTAACCCAAACGCCCCTTAAATAAACCTAACACTACCCCCCTGAAGATCATCCTACCTTTAGCCGTCTTCAGCCAGCCGACTACCAATGGAACAGAAGAGGAGATCCGCAGCAGCCAAAGTCTTCATCCAAGGGGCGCTGAAGAAGTCTTCCATCCAACTGAAGTCATCATCCAAGGGGCGCTGAAGAAGTCTTCCATCCGATTGAAGTCATCATCCAGGTGGCGTCTTCCATCTTCATCCATCCAGAGCGGAGCGGAGCCATCTTCAGACGAACCGACGCGGAGCCATCTTCTGAACGACGAATGATGGTTCCTTTAAGTGACGTCATCCAAGATGGTGTCCCTCGAATTCCGATTGGCTGATAGGATTCTATCAACCAATCAGAATTAAGGTAGGAGAAATCTGATTGGCTGATTTAATCAGCCAATCAAATTGAGCTCGCATTCTATTGGCTGTTCCGATCAGCCAATAGAATGCAAGCTCAATCTAATTGATTGGATCAGCCAATCCGATTGAACTTCAATCTGATTGGCTGATTTAATCAGCCAATCAGATTTTTCCTACCTTAATTCCGGATTCTATCAGCCAATCGGAATTCGAAGGACGCCATCTTGGATGACGTTACTTAAAGGAACCATCATTCGTCGTTCACTCATCGGTGGAAGAAGATGGCTCCGCGTCGGCTCGTCTGAAAATGGCTCCGCTCCGGATGGATGAAGATTGAAGACGCCGCCTGGATGATGACTTCAATCGGATGGAAGACTTCTTCAGCGCCCCTTGGATGATGACTTCAGTTGGATGGAAGACTTCTTCAGCGCCCCTTAGATGAAGACTTTGGCCGCTGCGGATCTCCTCTTCTGTTCCATCGGTGGTCGGCTGGCTGAAGACGGCTAAAGGTAGGATGATTTTCAGGGGCGTAGTGTTAGGTTTATTTAAGGGGGGTTTGGGTTAGATTAGGGGTATGTGGGTGATGGGTTTTAATGTTGGGGGGTTGTGGTTTTTTTTTACAGGCAAAAGAGCTGTTTTCTTTGGGGCATGCCCCGCAAAAGGCCCTTTAAAGGGCTGGTAAGGTAATAGAGCTGTTATCTTTTTAATGTAGAATAGGGTAGGGCATTTTTTATTTTGGGGGGCTTTGTTATTTTATTAGGGGGCTTAGATTAGGTGTAAGTAGCTTAAAATTTTTGTAATATTTTTTAAATGTTTGTAACTTATTTTTTTTATTTTTTGTAACTTAGTTTTTTTATTTTTTGTACTTTAGTTAGTTTATTTAATTGTATTTAATTGTAGTTATTTGTAGGTAATTTATTTTATTAATTTAATGATAGTGTAGTGTTAGGTTTAATTGTAACTTAGCTTAGGATTTATTTTACAGGTAAATTTGTATTTCTTTTAGCTAGGTAGTTATTAAATAGTTAATAACTATTTAATAACTATTCTAACTAGCTAAAATAAATACAACGTTACCTGTAAAATAAATATAAATCCTAAGATAGCTACAATGTAATTATTAATTACATTGTAGCTATCTTAGGGTTTATTTTACAGGTAAGTATTTAGTTTTAAATAGGAATAATTTATTTAATGATAGTGTAGTGTTAGGTGTAATTGTAACTTAGGTTAGTTTTTATTTTACAGGTAAATTTCTCTTTATTTTAACTAGATAGATATTAAATAGTTAATAACTATTTAATAGCTATTGTACCTAGTTAAAATAAATTGATATTTGCCTGTAAAATAAAAATAAATCCTAAGATAGCTACAATATAATTATTATTTATATTGTAGCTATATTAGGGTTTATTTTAAAGGTAAGTATTTAGTTTTAAATAGGATTAATTTAGTTAATAAGAGTTACAATATTTAGATGTATTTAATTAATATTTAAGTTAGGGGGGTGTTAGGGTTAGACTTAGGTTTTGGGGTTAATAATTGTATTATAGTTGCAGCAGTGTAGGGGGGGGTAGGATAGGGGTTAATAAATGTATTATAGGTGGCGACGGTGTAGGGGGAGCTGATTAGGGGTTAATATGTTTAATATAGGTGGCGGCGGGGTCCGGGAGCGGCGGTTTAGGGGTTAATCAGTTTATTAGAGTGCCGTTGGGCTCCGGGAGCGGTGGCTTAGGGCTTAACATATTTATTATAGTGGCGGCGGGGTCCGGGAGCGGCGGTTTAGGGGTTAATAAGTTTATTAGAGTGGTGGTGGGCTCTGGGAGCGGTGGTTTAGGGGGTAATAACTTTATTCAGTTGCGGCGGTGTAGGGGGGGACAGATTAGGGGTGTTTAGACTCAGGGTACATGTTAGGGTGTTAGGTGTAGACACTTCCCATAGGAATCAATGGGATATCTGGCAGCAGCGAACATGAACTTTCGCTATGGTCAGACTCCCATTGATTCCTATGGGATCCGCCACCTCCAGGGCGGCGGATTGAAAACCAGGTACGCTGGGCCGGAAAAGTGCAGAGCGTACCTGCTAGTTTTTTGATAACTAGCAAAAGTAGTCAGATTGTGCCGAACTTGTGTACGGAACATCTTGAGTGACGTAAGAATTGAACTGTGTCGGACTGAGTCGGGCGGATCGAAGCTTACGTCACTAAATTCTACTTTTGCCGGTGTGTAGTGCTTGATAACTAAGGCGAATCAGCCTCGCCACAAATACGCTGCGGAATTCCAGCGTATTTGAGGTTGACGGCTTGATAACTAGGCCTCTAAGTCTTAAACCTCTTGTTTTTAAACATTGATACTTACCTCTCTTTGGAGACTGTGGTTTTGGAGAGGTGGACCTTTCTGTAGAATGGTGATCTAAAATGCATCTGGATAAAGAAGAGGTAAGTATGACATGTTGACATGTGTATATGCAATAGTTTTTATACATAGTATCATGCGTTTGGGTTTATTCTCTGTAGGTACTCACAAGACCTTTTAGACTGGTTTGAGAGCGGTGTCCCTTTCTGACAATTTGGAATCTGAAAGACATTGAAAAGAGGAAAATATGTGTTATTATGAGATATTTTCATAGACACTTTTCTTAGACCTGTCTCCTAACAACACTGAAGTGTTTGTTGTCTGGTTGACCTGTCTCTTTCTCTGATGCTTTGGTTTCTGAAAGACATGGAATAGAGGATAGACTGTGTAAGTACAGTATGACTTTTTTTAGTGTAGTAAGACATTTTTGTTTAAGATAATGCAGTAGTTTTTGAATTACACATGCTGTAACTTTACTCATATAACTTTTCAAGATAAATGCTCTAGTGTTATATGTGTATTTATGTCACTTTTCTACCATTTTTCCTATAGGCCCCATAGTAACATGTATGATGTGTGTTTTTATCCAATGCACATTGTTTTTCTTTATCTCTGAGTGTAAGGAGTGCTGTTGACCCCAAATTAGGGACTACATTATTCCCAAATAACAGACAAACACCATTTCCTGGGGTATAAAAGGCTGCAACTTGTTTTTATTAAACAACATAACAACATATAAATAAAACATATAAATATCCCCAATAACAGAATTAACATTAATAACCCACAGGGCTTGTCAAGTAACCCATTGTACCTCTGTTCCAAGGATCCCCTAGGAACCGTTCAAGACCTCTCCTGCCTCAGCAGGATCTACCCCAGCAGAACTCCACAAACCACAAAAGGCAAGCCCACCTCCAAGCTGCGACAAGTATAGTTCATCTCCACAGCCGTGCTCCAACGGAGGGAGCTTCTTCTCACATTCAGGTCTGGATAGAAGATGAACTTACTTCCTTTTTAACTTTACTTAATACCTACAGTGTGGGCCCACCCCCTGACCTCCACCTAACCTTCTCACTTGCCCTGCTCTGGGGTCACAGGCCATTACAAAATAGGATTTTCTCTAGGGCTGTCATGACCCCCAAATTAGGGACTACATTATTCCCAAATAACAGACAAACACCATTTCCTGGGGTATAAAAGGCAGCAGCTTGGTTTATTAAACAACATAACTTAACATATAAATAAAACATATAAATATCCCCAATAACAGAATTAGCATTAACAACCCACGGGGCTTGCCAAGTAACCCATTGTACCTCTGTTCCAAGGATCCTCCTGTTTAACCCAGGTTCTATCTCGGACCACACCAAAATTAAACCCGGAAAAAGATCAAATAATCTAAGCAAATCCCTTTTAATGCCTGCTAACAAATCTTTTTGAGAGATGAAGAGCAAATTATTCCCCCCTGCGTGGATCACCAGCAGCCCCGGGGGACTAAGCAATCTAGCGTATTCCACCACCTTAACAATAACCTGGTCCCATCTTAAGCCCCGAAAACCAAACAAACAAACCCGAACTGCATTCCCATCAAGTCCTAGCTGACTCCCCCCATCCTTTGTCCTTGCCTCTCGCCATGCCCAATAGATGTATGAATGGCCGATAATCCAACACTCCATGGGACCTAGCAGGGGAACAGAAACAAAAAACTACAGGACCAACTAATTTCTAATATGATTTAAAACTGTTAAAGGAGTGGAGGAAGAATCAGCGCTAATTATAACCTGAAGCCAAATACAGGGAGGGACCCTCTCTAAAAGTCCCTTGGGTTGTGGTTACAGAGAGATGGAAGTATTGGCGCTTACAGCTAGGATAGATCTAAAATATATAAATTTAAATAGTAAATAATATGTCTCTAAGTATCTTAGTATGTCTGTATATAATGACAAGTACTATTGTAAAATTCCAAGAAAATGTATTAGAAATACAATGTCTAAAATGTCAGGCATATACACAATATGAAATAAGTGGGAAAGGATATGCAGGGCAGTGGAACCTAACCCTAAAGACTAGCTCAAACAAGCAGATTACAGTAGAGAGGTACAATGTCAAGCAGAGCAGTTCCCTAGTTCTAGTTAAGCAAAAAATACATATGTAAAAATGATGATAATTAAGCAAAAATAGCACTCAACGGTGTGTATAAGTATAACACTCAAACAGTAAAATCTGGACGTCCAGTTTATACAGCTAGAACAAGTAATAAATAAATAGATAAAAAATATATAAAAAATATAGGGATATATGGAAAAGCCTGTATAGAATCAGTGCACTTAGTCTTTTCTCTATGCAGCGTAGGTTTTTGTATACCACCAATAGTATCTAATACACTATGCTCTCAAATGTAGTTGATCTTGCTCATTGAGTATTGGATCAAACTTTTGCACATTTGAGAGTGGTACCTTGTATTGCGTTAGTAGGAATATAGAAGGCGGCTGTCTGTAGTGGAGTATATTGGTCCTTTTGATTTTGTCCAGTACACAGGCGGTGTCCTCTACCCACCTCTTGTGAGTTTCAGGAGCGGTGTCACTGATAACCAGCTTGGGCTTTGCTGGCGTCCTCTGTTTCCACACGGCAAATCACGTGACTCCGTGTCGGTCGTCAGGTAGTGTGTAGTCGTGTCAGCTGACTTCGCTGGTGTCCGCGTAGTCTCTGCTTTCAGTGAAAGCTGGGCCGGTCTTTCTGGGATCTGTGTATCAGAAATCTTCCTTCCTGGTTTATGGCTGCAGGCAAACTCTTTCCATAAGAGAAGTGGCAGCAATAAAAAACGGCAGCGATCTTCTTATATTATGCAAATAGAGAGTGAGATCTAAAGTGTCTCAAAGGTGGATGGTAGTTTAACAACTTCAACGCGTTTCTCCCCTTTCTGGGGCTTTTTCAAGAAGTGTTAACCTGTCTTCTAAAGCTTCTTAATAAACACCTTATAGGTGTTTCATTGGTCAAATAATCTGTGGGTGTGTGTTTCAATTGTTGAATGACCTTTAAGGTGGTAATTTACCATTCTAAGCTGTAGTATATAGTTCAGTGTCTTTAGGATATTTAAGGTGGTATCCTTTAAAATTCAGCAGTTTAGCAGTAAAAGTATACACATATTAAACAGCATTCTCCATATAAGAAATAAACATAATAGGGTAAAAAATAATAAAAAATACACATAATAAGATAAAAAATACAATTGAAAGGTCTTTATTAGAGGATTACTCAATTCAGAAAAATTATATATATATATATATATATATATACTGAATGTGGAGCATATTGGCATTTTTAATCATACATGAAGGGGCTTAAATCCAGTTCTGAGTTAAGACCTAGAGGGTATAAAGTTTTCATATTGTATATTTGCTCAGCCTCTCTTTTGAGTAATTTAGTCTCATAATTTCCCCCTCTCCAGTCACGTTTAACTTTCATTATTCCCCAGAAAGATAAATCTTTAAGTCTATTATTATGGACATTCCTAAAATGGCTATAAAGGTGTGTGCCCATCTTTCCCTTTTCTATTATGCATAGGTGTTCCCTTATTCTTTCCCTTAGTGTTCTTGAGGTCTCACCTAGGTACTGTTTCTTACAGCTACACTGTATTAGATAGATGATCCCCTTATCTGTGCACCGTATTGTATCCATGATGGGAAATACTTCACCCGTCTGTGTGGAGGAGTACTGTTTTATTTTATTGCTGTAATTACATGATCTGCAGCAGTGGCAAGGGTAGAAACCTTTTAATGTGTTCCCTAACAGATCCTGTTCTTTAAGGGGGGGTTTTGTCTTAAACTCACTTGGCGCTAGTAATGTTTTTAGGTTTCTGGATTTCCTGTATATGAATTTTGGGTTTAGGGTGATTTTATCCCCTATAATTGGATCCTCTCTGATATGGTGCCAATGTTTCTTAATTATTTTTTCCATCATTTTATGTTCTCCATTAAAATTGGTGATGAAAGGCACTGATATTTCATCTATTGGTTGTATTTCGGTATTGTTTTTATCTTTATAAGTAAGTAGTGTTGCTCTATCTATGTGTTTAACTTCTTCATAATTTGTCTCTATTAGCGTATCTTCATAACCCTTTTCTCCAAATTTTTTGCTCAGGATTTGTGCCTGTTCTTCATAATCTAATAGGTTTGAACAGTTTTTTCTTATTCTTAAGAACTGAGCTCTAGGGATATTGGTTTTCCATTTGGACAAATGGCAGCTTTCCGCATGTATAAAATTATTAGCATCCACTTTTTAAAAAAATGTTTTTGTGCTAAATTTATCTGTTTCTAGTGTTATATTAAGGTCAAGAAATGAAATCCTTTCTTTGCTTATTTCATATGTGAAATGTAATCCTCTATTGTTTGTATTCATAGCTGAAAAGAATTCGGTTAGTGTGGTATCATTCCCTTTCCATAGTATAAGAATATCATCTATGTATCTCTTATAGGACACCAGGTTTTTCGCCAAGCTATTCGAACCCAGGAAGTCGGATTCCCAATCTCCTATAAAAAGGTTCGCATAGCTTGGCGCAAACCTGGTGCCCATCGCAGTGCCTTTTATTTGCACATACATTTTTTGATTAAAGGAGAATGTATTATTCACCAAGATAAACCTAATACTTTCTAAGATAAACTCTCTCTGTTCTTTATCAATAGTGTCATCTCTTGATAGAAAGTTGGAAACAGCTTTAATACCTAGATCGTGTGCAATATTGGTGTACAGCGATGTTACATCGCACGTAGCCAATATTATATCTCCCTCTATTTTGAGGTTATCTAGTAATTGTAAGACTTGAGTTGAGTCTTTTAGAAAGGATGGTAGTTTTTGGACGTATTTTTGGAGGAATCTGTCAATGTATTGTGATAAATTGGAAGTTAGTGATTGAATGCCTGAGATTATTGGGCGACAGGGGGGTTGTTCAAGATCTTTATGTATTTTGGGTGGAAAGTAGAAAATTGGTATTTTAGGGAATTCTGGGTAAATATAGTTATATTCTTTTATGTTCAGGATGCCTTTCTCTTTTGCGGCGTCTAAATGCATTTTTAAAAGAATTTGGTCTACCCTAGTGGGATCTCTTTTTAGTTCTTTATAAGTTGATACATCTTTTAATAATCTTTCTGCCTCTTGTATATAGTAGCTCCTATCCATTATCACCACTCCTCCCCCTTTGTCTGCGGGTTTAATGATAATCTCTTTATTCTTCTTTAACTTTTGTTGAGTAGCATTTTCAGATTTCGTCATATTTTGTGGCATTTTTTTATTGTTTTTATATTTATCAAGGTCTTTCTGGACAAGTGTCTCAAATAGTTCAATGTTCTTACCCTTGTCTTGTGTGGGGTAGAATTTAGATTTTGGTTTTAGTTCGGTGTGCGTATATTTTGCAGTAGTTATTGCTGGTAACTTGGGGGTAAATTCTAATGGGTGTTTTAGAAAATGTCTTTTCAGTGTCAATTTTCTTACAAATTGTGTTACGTTTATGAGGGTTTCGAATTTATTTAATTGAGACGTGGGTGCAAACGATAGACCGCGTCCAAGTACTTTATTTTCCTCTTTACTTAGTTCAGTTTTACTAATATTAAAAATTCCAAGTCTCTTTGGTTCTACCACAGCTCCCTTCTCTCTCTGGGCCTCTTTATTGTTTCTCCTCCTTCCTCCTCTTGTTCCTCTAGCATTCTTTTTCTTTGACCCATTAGTGGAGCTAGTTGTACTTTTTCTATAATTGTACCCCTGGCGTTTTCTGCCCTTGGGTTGTCTCCTAAAAAATGAGCCCCTTGTGGAGGAAGGAGGAGAAACAATAAAGAGGCCCAGAGAGAGAAGGGAGCTGTGGTAGAACCAAAGAGACTTGGAATTTTTAATATTAGTAAAACTGAACTAAGTAATGAGGAAAATAAAGTACTTGGACGCGGTCTATCGTTTGCACCCACGTCTCAATTAAATAAATTCGAAACCCTCATAAACGTAACACAATTTGTAAGAAAATTGACACTAAAAAGACATTTTCTAAAACACCCATTAGAATTTACCCCCAAGTTACCAGCAATAACTACTGCAAAATATACGCACACCGAGCTAAAACCAAAATCTAAATTCTACCCCACACAAGACAAGGGTAAGAACATTGAACTATTTGAGACACTTGTCAAGACAGACCTTGATAAATATAAAAACAATAAAAAAATGCCACAAAATATGACGAAATCTGAAAATGCTACTCTACAAAAGTTAAAGAAGAATAAAGAGATTATCATTAAACCCGCTGACAAAGGGGGAGGAGTGGTGATAATGGATAGGAGCTACTATATACAAGAGGCAGAAAGATTATTAAAAGATGTATCAACTTATAAAGAACTAAAAAGAGATCCCACTAGGGTAGACCAAATTCTTTTAAAAATGCATTTAGACGCCGCGAAAGAGAAAGGCATCCTGAACATAAAAGAATATAACTATATTTACCCAGAATTCCCTAAAATACCAATTTTCTACTTTCTACCCAAAATACATAAAGATCTTAAACAACCCCCCGGTCGCCCAATAATCTCAGGCATTCAATCACTAACTTCCAATTTATCACAATACATTGACAGATTCCTCCAAAAATACGTCCAAAAACTACCATCCTTTCTAAAAGACTCAACTCAAGTCTTACAATTACTAGATAACCTCAAAATAGAGGGAGATATAATATTGGCTATTTGCGATGTAACATCGCTGTACACCAATATTGCACACGATCTAGGTATTAAAGCTGTTTCCAACTTTCTATCAAGAGATGACACTATTGATAAAGAACAGAGAGAGTTTATCTTAGAAAGTATTAGGTTTATCTTGGTGAATAATACATTCTCCTTTAATCAAAAAATGTATGTGCAAATAAAAGGCACTGCGATGGGCACCAGGTTTGCGCCAAGCTATGCGAACCTATTTATGGGAGATTGGGAATCCGACTTCCTGGGTTTGAATAGCTTGGCGAAAAACCTGGTGTCCTATAAGAGATACATAGATGATATTCTTATACTATGGAAAGGGAACGATACCACACTAACCGAATTCTTTTCAGCTATGAATACAAACAATAGAGGATTACATTTCACATACGAAATAAGCAAAGAAAGGATTTCATTTCTTGACCTTGATATAACACTAGAAACAGATAAATTTAGCACAAAAACATTTTTTAAAAAAGTGGATGCTAATAATTTTATACATGCGGAAAGCTGCCATTTGTCCAAATGGAAAACCAATATCCCTAGAGCTCAGTTCTTAAGAATAAGAAAAAACTGTTCAAACCTATTAGATTATGAAGAACAGGCACAAATCCTGAGTAAAAAATTTGGAGAAAAGGGCTATGAAGATACGCTAATGGAGGCAAATTATGAAGAAGTTAAACACATAGATAGAGCAACACTACTTACTTATAAAGATAAAAACAATACCGAAATACA
The DNA here is from genome assembly GCF_027579735.1 of Bombina bombina. NCBI lineage: Eukaryota > Metazoa > Chordata > Amphibia > Anura > Bombinatoridae > Bombina > Bombina bombina. The sequence continues at coordinate 53,283,028 of NC_069501.1, read as the reverse complement.
ACCAATAGATTAAATATCAGTGCCTTTCATCACCAATTTTAATGGAGAACATAAAATGATGGAAAAAATAATTAAGAAACATTGGCACCATATCAGAGAGGATCCAATTATAGGGGATAAAATCACCCTAAACCCAAAATTCATATACAGGAAATCCAGAAACCTAAAAACATTACTAGCGCCAAGTGAGTTTAAGACAAAACCCCCCCTTAAAGAACAGGATCTGTTAGGGAACACATTAAAAGGTTTCTACCCTTGCCACTGCTGCAGATCATGTAATTACAGCAATACAATAAAACAGTACTCCTCCACACAGACGGGTGAAGTATTTCCCATCATGGATACAATACGGTGCACAGATAAGGGGATCATCTATCTAATACAGTGTAGCTGTAAGAAACAGTACCTAGGTGAGACCTCAAGAACACTAAGGGAAAGAATAAGGGAACACCTATGCATAATAGAAAAGGGAAAGATGGACACACACCTTTATAGCCATTTTAGGAATGTCCATAATAATAGACTTAAAGATTTCTCTTTCTGGGGAATAATGAAAGTTAAACGTGACTGGAGAGGGGGAAATTATGAGACTAAATTACTCAAAAGAGAGGCTGAGCAAATATACAATATGAAAACTTTATACCCTCTAGGTCTTAACTCAGAACTGGATTTAAGCCCCTTCATGTATGATTAAAAATGCCAATATGCTCCACATTCAGTATATATATATATATATAATTTTTCTGAATTGAATAATCCTCTAATAAAGACCTTTCAATTGTATTTTTTATCTTATTATGTGTATTTTTTATTATTTTTTACCCTATTATGTTTATTTCTTATATGGAGAATGCTGTTTAATATGTGTATACTTTTACTGCTAAACTGCTGAATTTTAAAGGATACCACCTTAAATATCCTAAAGACACTGAACTATATACTACAGCTTAGAATGGTAAATTACCACCTTAAAGGTCATTCAACAATTGAAACACACACCCACAGATTATTTGACCAATGAAACACCTATAAGGTGTTTATTAAGAAGCTTTAGAAGACAGGTTAACACTTCTTGAAAAAGCCCCAGGAAGGGGAGAAACGCGTTGAAGTTGTTAAACTACCATCCACCTTTGAGACACTTTAGATCTCACTCTCTATTTGCATAATATAAGAGGATCGCTGCCATTTTTTATTGCTGCCACTTCTCTTATGGAAAGAGTTTGCCTGCAGCCATAAACCAGGAAGGAAGATTTCTGATACACAGATCCCAGAAAGACCGGCCCAGCTTTCACTGAAAGCAGAGACTACGCGGACACCAGCGAAGTCAGCTGACACGACTACACACTACCTGACGACCGACACGGAGTCACGTGATTTGCCGTGTGGAAACAGAGGACGCCAGCAAAGCCCAAGCTGGTTATCAGTGACACCGCTCCTGAAACTCACAAGAGGTGGGTAGAGGACACCGCCTGTGTACTGGACAAAATCAAAAGGACCAATATACTCCACTACAGACAGCCGCCTTCTATATTCCTACTAACGCAATACAAGGTACCACTCTCAAATGTGCAAAAGTTTGATCCAATACTCAATGAGCAAGATCAACTACATTTGAGAGCATAGTGTATTAGATACTATTGGTGGTATACAAAAACCTACGCTGCATAGAGAAAAGACTAAGTTCACTGATTCTATACAGGCTTTTCCATATATCCCTATATTTTTTATATATTTTTTATCTATTTATTTATTACTTGTTCTAGCTGTATAAACTGGATGTCCAGATTTTACTGTTTGAGTGTTTGACTGCTATTTTTGCTTATTTATCATCGTTTTTACATATGTATTTTTTGCTTAACTAGAACTAGGGAACTGCTCTGCTTTACCTCTCTACTGTAATCTGCTTGTTTGAGCTAGTCTTTAGAGTTAGGTTCCACTGCCCTGCATATCCTTTCCCACTTATTTCATATTGTGTATATGCCTGACATTTTAGACATTGTATTTCTAATAAATTTTCTTGGAATTTTACAATAGTACTTGTCATTATATACAGACATACTAAGATACTTAGAGACATATTATTTACTATTTAAATTTATATATTTTATATCTATCCTAGCTGTAAGCGCCAATACTTCCATCTCTCTTAAAACTGTTAAAGGCCAACCTCCCAATCCCTTTAATACTTGCGCCTGACATACCCAACATTCTCGCTTCCGTGGCAGCCCCAATGCGGAAAGAGTGAGACCCAAAGTCAAGATGCGGAAGCCCCAGTAACACTAACACATTCCTAAAAACCGACATTAATTGGAAACAAAATAAAATGTCCCCTTTCCGGTGGACAAGCAAGGGGTCTCCACCCTCCGGCCGGACTCGCAGTAGTGCTGACACCGTTTCCACTGGGCAACATGCCCCCCCTGATCGATTTTAGAATGCCAGAGCCAGATAAAAAGCTCCCGGTCCTGGATCCACACATCACCCCCTGAATACCCCCCCCATCCCTCTTAGTCGCCCCTACCACCTCCCATACTCTAAAGGCAGCAAAAAAGACTAGAACATAAGCTGCACAGAAAAACACCATACTCATCAGAGCACACTGCAGCCAGCGCTCCCACCACCCTTTGCAACATTGAGAAAATAACCGGTCTCCTTGAGTCCTGCACCCTTCTTCCCTTGCACAAACCTCTGGCTACCATCTGGATCAGAAAAGACTTTGTAACGTCCTCCCAGCCCAAACATTGACACAGAAAAGCAATCGCTTCCAATCTGTGCTTCACCATGGCCCTCGACACCCTATTTTTCCTCCTCTCTGCCATCCATCTCAATAACACCTTCAACCAGCTCTGGGCCATAAGGGCCCCCCAGCCCCTTTTAGCACTCTACACCAGTCCCTCCATACCTGAGAGTAAGCCTTCCATGTCGACCCAGCTAGTGCAAATCTCACCATCTTCAACAGGCCAAGAAATCCACCTTTCATAAGTCCCATTGGCAATGCATCCCTACCTCCTCCACCAACAGGGCCAGCTCCCGGAATCTGTCCCACTGAAAATGGGAAAGAGAATCAGCAATCCCATTTGACTTACCAGGTACATGCACAGCCTTGAAAAGAACATTACATCTCAGGTACTCCAGCACAAACAAATGAAGGAGAACCACTACCGGAGGGGATGATGCTGACAAGGAGTTAACAGCCAACACCACCTACATATTATCCGAATGAAACAAAACTTTCCTGTCTCTTAATAACCCCGGCCATATCGCTAAGGCCACCAATAACGGGAACAATTCAAGAAACACCAAATTCTTTGTCAGGCCTCCCGCATGCCACTCCTGCGGCCATGCATCTCCGCATCACTTACCCCCCAAGTATGCTCCAAACCCATGCATCCCCAAGGCATCTGTAAACAGATGAACATCAGGGTCCTGCCAACCTACCTGCTTAATTAATAAACTCCCGTTAAAGTCCTCTAAGAATCTCAGCCAAATCACCAGGTCCTCCTTCAACGTTTTTGTCAAGCGTACATGATGAAACGACTCTTTCACCCCAACTGTGTCCAGGGATAACCTTCAACAAAACTCCCTCCCCACCGGGATGATCCTGCAGGCAAAATTCAACTTACCCAGCAACAATTGCATCTCCTTCAAAGTCAACTTCCTCTGCCCCAGGGCCTGCCGCAACACACTACACAAGTCAACAAATTTGTCAATAGGTAAGCTACATTTCATCCTAACCGAATCAATATGGATTCCTAAGAAACTCAGGGAAACACAAGGGCCATCTGACTTATCCCCAGCTACCGGGATCCCGAACTCACCAGCTACATTCTAAAAGGCATCCATCAGGCGTTGACATGCGTCAGCACCCGGGGGGCCCACAAACAAAAAATCATCCAAATAATGGACCAAAGAACCCAACCCTGAAACTTGTTTAACAATCCATTCCACAAAACAACTAAACTTTTCAAAATAAGAACAGAAATGGAAAAACCCATCCGGAGGCATAGGTCCACAAAAAACCTCCCCTCAAACAAACAGCTCAACAAATAATGATTAGCCGGGTGGACTGGAAGCAACCATAAGGCCCCCTCAATGTCCACTTTTGCCAGGAGGCCCCCCCCCGGCCAGCTTGTCTAACCAATGCCACCGCATTGTCAAATGAGGCATATCTAACCATCGTCAGGCCTGGATCAATACCGTCGTTAACCGAAAAACCTTTTGGGTAAGACAGGTGGTGAATCATTCTGAACTGACCTGGAATCTTTTTTGGGACTACCCCCAAAGGGGACAGACTCAGGTTAGGCAACGGACTGGCTGTGAAGGGGCCAGCCATTCACCCCAAGGTGACCTCCTTCACCAGCTTTTCCTGAACCTCTCCTGGAAACTCCCTGGCAGACTTCAAGTTCCCCAACACGCCTACCCCTTTCACCTCCTGAAAGGGGATGGAGAAAACCAAGCTAAACCCAGTAAAGAGCAGGTCAGTGACTCCCCCTTTTCCCCTAACTTTAGCGTATCGCCATAGCCACCGGACCATCCTTCTGATGTCCACCGGTGTCCGAGCCCAGAACACCTACTTCCCATGGTCTACCCATGGCCTTCCCTTTCCTGAAGCATTTGGCATAGGGGTGTACCCCCCACATCCTGAACATTTGTGCTTAAACTGAAAACACAGGCCTTTTTGGAAGGCCACTGCTGAACTGCTACTGGCCGTTTCAGCGGAACCGCTCCCCCCGACTGAAAGGACTGCCTCCTTCGTAAAGGAGTCATAATCTCCAGCCAAATCCCCATGTCCCTGTCATCCCACCTCATGTCAGGGCGAACTGCTATCCTTTGACTAAATTGCTTGTCCTATCTCCACCAGGCCCTACCCCCATAAGTACGGTAGGCAGAGGAAATCTCATCCACATAGCAAAACAGGGCAGAGCCCTAGTCGGGAAACATCTGCTTAATCACGCTAGCCAGAATACAAAAAGCCCTGGGCCAATTAGCAAATGTTTTAGGTATCTTTCGGTACCGCTTCTTCTGCTCCTCCTTCTTCCCCTGCTCACCCTTTGGGTCCACCTCAATCTCTACAGATTGGTCCAATGGGAGCAGTGAAAATAACTCCCTTTTCCTTAACCTCATTCACTAAATGCAACCCTAATAGGCCTATGGAGCATAGACACGTCCTACGCAATGCTTTGTCCGACACCTTCAGCGTCCCTCCCCCGGAACTCACCGCTGCACTGCTTGTGCCCATGACCCCAGGTGCAGGGTCCCCAGCTTGTGGTCCACTGGGCACCTGCCAGGCCCCTACCACTGGGTTCCCAACCGGACCCAGCCCAGGTACCACAGTCACTGCTGCCCCAGTCCCCGGGTTACTCGTGCCTGGAATACTAGCTCCCCATGCCCCTGCCGGGCTCCCACGATTTTCCGTCCTAACACAAGACTGCTCCACTTGCATGACCAACTCCCTCAGGCCCTTCAACAATACATTCTGCAGCTCATTCACACTCCCACTCTGAGATTGCACCCGTGCCTCTCGGTGCCTCACCTAGGGTCCTATGCGCTGTCCTGGCTCCTGAATCTCTTGCAGCCCTGGCCCTTCTAGACCATCTCCTTTCCCTCATTGGTGACTCCCGGTGCTTTCCTAGGAATCTCCTCCTGGCCCTGGGCTCTCTCCTCCTGTCGCCACTTCTGCCCCTGGCTGTCTATTCAATGCGAGCCCATGTGGGTGACAACCGGCCATCTCTGCTGAGCCTGTTCCTGATAGGTGAGCGGGACTGGCCCAGCCTCAGACTTGTCTCCAGTCACCCACTAGGCGGGGACCGATCTCTCCTCCAGTCACTCCCAAACTGCAAAGGCATACCAAAAACATAATCCAAAACATCCCCACTTGTTCCCCTTCCTTCCTCCTGCTCTGGCGTTGCGCCTACCCCTCCCATCTCCCCCGAAACCCTGAGGAGGTGAAATGGACCCCAATAGCTGGGCCAAAACATCCAGTTCACTCACCTGGCTAGCTGTCGACAGCTTCGGGATGCCCTCCTCCTGATATCCTTCACCGTCAAAGTCACTAGGGATATCCTCTATGATGAGGGAATCCCCGTCCCTCTCCCGAACCCCTCTGGGGTTGAAGTCTGCGGCGCTATCACAGAAAATGGCAGTTATAGCATACACACATCAAGGCACCCTCCCAGCTGCTCCCACATTACCCCAAAACCCTATCTATTAATCCCCCCTTTTTAGCTGAGGGGTTGGGGGGGCAACTCTAAATCTACGTGCTATGCCTCTTTGCCCTAGGGCGCTCTATGATGAACCCGGCCAAATCACCTTTTAACGTGGCAAGGAAAAAACTACAGCTATATATGCGTGGCCTACCGCTCTTTGTCTTCCCAGCCCTGTGAGCTAACCACTGACCCTAGCCAAGGCCTACTAGTTTCCCACTTGCATAACGGATCCCATGGGACCCAGGACGAAAAACATTCTCAGCTTTACCTATTTATTATCCTTCTACTGTCCCCCCTCCCCACCAACATGGCCTCATTTGGGCCCACTATCCTGAACATCTAAACCATTGGTCTCATTTGGGCCCATATAGCTACACACATTTCCCTGTGGCCTCATTTGGGCCTGCCTAACTGACACGTGTCCCTCTGGCCTCATGTGGGCCTAACTAACTAACCATTTACCCGAGGCTTCATGTGGGCCTACCTACTAATATATTCCCCCCAGGCCTCATTTGGGCTTCAACAATCCCAATCCCATTCCTCAAGTGGCCCCCATCATTGCTAACCACCATTCAAGCCTCAACCCCAAGGTCCACTTGTGCCCCACCAGCATACCGCCAAACTGCCCCCACCCTTTTCAATTGCTCAGCTGCCTACCTGCAGGAGCATCTGTTGCTGCCTCCTCTGATGCCGCCTCCACCACAGGCCCAGCCGGGCATGTCACGGCTCCCACATGACCGCCATCATCTTCCCACGAGATCAGCTCCAGCTCCTGATGTCTCTTTCCCTGCTCCTCCTCCTTCCAACCGGCCATCCTCTGGTCCCTATCCTGGAAGCGATGGATGCGCTCACTGCCGACCTCCCCCTCCGTGGTCCCGCCTCTGGGCTGAGGCGATCTGGCGGCTTCGACCACCTCACCGGCCTTGCCCTTGGGGATAGCACCTCCCCAGATGCCTGCTCTGGATCCTTGCTTCTCCCTGGGATCGCCCCTGCAGCCTGCAGCTGAGCCAGCAACCACTGCAGACGTCTCTCCCTGGCAACAACTGCCGTGAACAGCTCCTGCAGGTCGTCCATGGTGAACAGGTAAGTACCCTCATGGAAGTGAGAAGATGCCTAGAGCTTCTTCTCACTGCCAGGTCCAGATAGAAGATTAACTTACTTCCTGTTCAACCTTACTTAAAACCTACAGTGTGGGCCCACCCCATGACCTCCAACTAACCCTTCTTACTTGCCCTGCTCTGTGGTCACAGGCCCCTACAAAATAGGAATTTCTCCAGGGCTGTCATTACCTATAGTTTTGTGACCTATAAGGCTGGCATGATGTTCCTTTTATATCTCTGTGTTTTGTATGCATGGGTGGTTGTTTGTTTTAGTTATGTGTATAAGATTTGCAATATGTTGCTTGTATTAATTTCTAATATTTTTTCTCTAACTCTGAGAGTAGGTGACATGAGACAGACATCAACCAATAACAGACTCAAATATGTATACAATGTGAATTATTGCACATGCTCAGTAGGAGCGAGTGTGTCATAAAGTATGCATATAAAAAGAAGAAACGGGGCGAAAAAGGAAATTGGAAAGTCTCTTAAAATTTGAATGTTCTATCTAAATCATGAAAGTTTAATTGTGATCTTAGTGACCATTTATGATTTAGGGAAGGACTATCAGGATGTTCTTTGTGGGGTTTGAGTGATCACATGCTTTCCATGGGGAAAAAATGATATATAAAGAGAAAGTAACTTTTCTTTAGGAACAATGAACAGTGGGCCTTAGTGCAATGATTTTTTGTACCCTCAAAGACTGATATTAAGCACTGCTTTGCCAAGGATCTGTATAAAAGCATAATAGATGTCACACAAAAATAGTAAAGGCAAAAGTCTTATAGCAAATTAAATGCATAATAAAATCTGTTGGAAGCCTAATACGGATTAAGAAAATGGGAATTATTTCTGGGTCTCTCCACTTTCCTCATTCAGGCAGAATGTGCCCCCTAATAAATTGCTTCAACCTCCATACCTTAAAAAGACAAAAGCCACTATGCTCTTCAAACTTGCATGCACTAAAGCAGTCCCTTAAAGTAAAATAATCAAGATGGCACTGGTGATATTACAATTACAGGTACAATTGAAATCTTGTGCAAAATAGTGCTCCACTTGTAATCTAGCCCTTAGAGTAGACAATTTGGCTCAGATATGAAACGCTACTTAATTAATCTAATCAGTGAATACGTTAGCAGTGTCAAGCCAACTAATGTATCAGTATTTTCAGAGGTAAATTACAGCAAAAGCAGACAAAATAAATAAAGTAGATTGCCCTTTTCATTTACAATGCTTACACATTTTATGCAAAGTTTTATTTTGAGTTTATTGTCCTTTAAAGCTATACCTTTGTTTTAAGATCGGCACTGAAACTGAGCTGTCATTTTTTTTTTCACAGGACAATTTTGATTAGAAGTTATCGCAACACCATATATTATTATTTTGGGATCAGTTAATTCTTCTGTGCAAAATCTGTGTACTATGAACACATTGTATTCCATGTGTTGCTTCTGGAACTAAAACAATGTTTAAATATCATCCCCTGTGCTTTGTGCTGCACATCATTTGTATATAAAGACAAAGTGTACTTTATGTGTAAACTGATTCTGCACCAGATGTGACCAACGCTCAGTCAGAATAGAGAGCTATTAAATTTTTTTTAAGTGCTTTTTTTTATTAAGATTAACATTGGGGAAAAAAGAGTTTTCTGTTTTCTCAGCTGCAACCAAGGCTCCTGAAAATTGAACATGACATTCTTATGTCACGGCATGACACTGCCTTTTATTTAAAGGATTTCAAAAACAGACCTTTCAAACAGTTTGTTGATGCATTTCTTCAGCTAGGATCGATACTCCTGCACAGTATAAATTAGATTTTTTTTCCCAACAATGTTAGACGTAGGTGGCCAGGAAAGTTAATGAGTCTGTTTTAACACAAGTATTCTGACAGCTAATGTAAACATTCTGTCTGTAGAACATAGTGAAACAGTCAAAGGCAACTCAAATAATCCATTAGAGAAAGACAGCTGCAGAAAACATCATAAATAGAATAAGATGATGCAAGGTTGCATATTTACAGTAAAGTGATGCATGCCTAGTAGCAATATCTATAGGAGTATGGTTTTCAGCTATGACCCTCAAACATCCCCCCTAATAGTTTGCAAAATCACCTGCATCTTCCTTTTTCATCCCCCTCTTTCTACTGTTCTCTTTCTTTTCCTCAATTATCCTTTCCAAATATGCCTTCTTTGCATTCTCTTAATATTTCAGATATTGACCCCTGTGTTTGGCATTGACCAACCTATGTGCCTCTGTCACTTTCTAGTATCTATTTTCTTCTCTCATGTGTATCACTTTTGGAGAATGCTTATTTCTTACAATTAAAAAAATATGACACAGTCAGGATCTCTGCCATATGGCAGGTCATGCTTGCACCTCTCTAAAAGAAATCATGTGGCATCTATATGGGCAAAGGACTCCTTGCAAGTGCAACAAAAATTGTTATCATGACCTTCTAGAACAGTGGTTCTCAACCAAAGTGACCTCAAGGCCTGGTAAATTTTAGCTGGACATGTCCAGGGCCCAGTAGTTTGAGGGCCCTTTCTTTGGCCCTTAATGTTGGGGGTCCTGGCTCTGGAGGTTGATGGGCCTGTTGAGATTAGGGCAGGGAGGCTACCATGTTCATTTGCATGAATTTGAATACATTTGGGTCAGTTTGAGACAGTTTTCCTGGGGCCTTGATTGGTCTCAGTCTGCCCTTGGTGTGCAGTGGGGTAAGAGTGTGCAGTGGGGGCATGACAGGTCAGGGCCCACCAGCAGGGCTATCACGGCCCGGTACTGGGCCACGGCCCGGCTGCTGAGAAACCAGGTTCTAGAAGATAGGGAGGCTATTGAGGGGGCCGCTCCCTCTTCCACAAAGTACAATTATTAAAAATGTCTATAAAGAAACATTGGTGTTTTAGTTCCACTGCAAAGAACCAAGGAAAATGATAGATCACCTTATAAAGTACTGGGTAATATTGCAATAAGTTAATGTTATGAAGTTAAATAATTCATAGTAAGAGATAAAGGGGTATATTTACTAAGCTGCGGATGCTGCTTTTTCCACAAGAGCCTTCCCACTCCCCAGAAACAGGAGTTAAGAAGCAGCGGTTTTAAGGCCGCTGCTCCTTAACTCGTTCGACACCTTTTAGGACCGCAATCATCCTGATCAGATACAATCGGGATGATTGACACCCCCTGCTAGTGGCCGATTGGCTGCGAATGTGCAGGGGGCAGCATTGCACAAGCATTTCACAAGAAATACATGTGCAATGTTAAATGCCGACAGCGATGCAGGGCAGACATGATTCGCTACAGCTGATCATGTTTGTCCGACATATGATAAATCTACCCCAAGGAATAGTTTATGTATGTTAACTCCAGAAGTATAATGTAAGAGGCATTAGTTGGAGGCATCTTTAAAGGGACACTAAGTCAAAATGAAACTTTCATGATTCAAACAGAGCAAGGATTCTATTTGTATCCTTTTCTGAAAACCATACCTAGGTAGGCTTAGGAGCTAGCTGGTGGCTGCAAATATACGCTTCTTCTCATTAGCTCACCCAATAAAATAATCTCTTTCCCTTTGGTGCATTGCTGCTAATTTAACAAAGGATGCCAAGAGAATAAAGCAAAATAAGGAAATTGTTTAAAATTGTGTGCTGAATCACGAAAGAAAACATTAGAGCACAATGCCCATTAAATACCCATATAAGAGAAATGACAAAATGTTGAACAAATAAAGGCAAGACCGCATGTATTCTTTGAGCACCCAACAAAAACAAATAACTGAAGAATAAAGCAAAACAAAATCCTTTTTAACATATTTTATAACAAAGCTAACAAAATGACAAAATACAAAGTTTAATGTTGATAACAAACACAGATTTATGCATTTTTATAGTTTTCAAGCACAAGCTTCTGTTTAATTGTAGGGCTGCATTCCCTATTAGAGTGCAATACGTCAGTTCATTTGAAGTATGGGATATGTGTCTGGTCAGGGATATCATTTTAGAAATATTAGTTGACATATACTGTATGCAGCTATTGCCCTGCTAGATCTGTATGCAGCTGTTGCCCTGCTAGACCTGTATGCAGCTATTGCCCTGCTAGATCTGTATGCAGCTGTTGCCCTGCTAGACCTGTCTATCTCTCAAAGATTATTACTAACCTGGTCTACACGGCTTATCCAGTTCTAAGAATTGATGTGCTACAAATTGTAGTAGAGATTCAGCTTCTCATAGGTAATAGGGATTTCCATAGACCATTTCTTGATCATAGCAGTTAACGTATTGGACAAATGATGCATTTTGGGTCACACATGAAACACCTTTATAGTAACATCAGCATCCATGAAAAGCCTTAAAGGGACAGTATACTGTAAAATAGTTTTTCCCTTAATGTGTTTACAATTGCTTTTTTTACCCACTGCAGAGTAAAAAATGTTTGAAAATTAGCTTTTTAAGGCTTATTTGTGTATATTAAAGCTCTGATTTTGTGTTTTGAAGCCAGAACCTAATAAAATGGGTTGAGCTTGTAGGTATAATCAAATCTCATTACTGTATCACATTGTGCAAATATACCTGCTTCTTTATCTTATATCTGTCCTTAAAACAATCACCAGTACTTTGAGAGAACAATGGAAAATCAACATTTTATTACCTTATCTCTGCTTTATCACACTGGGAGTGTAATTTCTTCTGCTGGCTGTGTTTACAAAGCTTATCTATAGCTGGTACGCGCGGCCACAAACTTTCAGAATAGGTGGGGATACTACATGCTAAATCAACAATTTAAAATGCCAATATAAGGGTAAAGGAGCTACCTGTAAACAATTTAATACACTCCAGCAGATAAAGTGGATCATTGGGAACAAATTAAAGGGGAGAAAATTTTTGAGTAAACTGTCCCTTTAAGAGAGGATTTACTGAAGGACCCAAGTTCTTTTTAAAATCTATACTGATTTTAGATGGTTCACATTCCAACTTAAATCACAAGAATATGCGGCTTCAAATTTTGTAGCTACCATAAGGAAATGATCTGGCTGGTCACAAACTATATTACAGTTATCTCTCTAGTTAACAAATAAAGCTGATATAAGACAACATCTTCTGTGAATAGGAGAACATATTTAAGCTTAAGGGCTACAGGTGGAGCTTAGTCAATAGCGCAGGGTGTGTTATCTATTGTGCAGCTTTGGGCAAAGAATGACAGACAATTTGGTATTACAAGTGAAATATTTTAGCCAAATAATATTAACACAATTGAAACCTTTTTTTAGTGCACTCTATTCTTTTAATGAATAGTTCCAAGAGTGCTATCAACTCACTCATTACGCTTGTATTACAAGTGGTGAAATAAGTGTTGAGCTTATGCGCTATCCAATATATTAATGTAAAATTTAGCACTTTTTAAGACCTTTTAGCTTAGCACTTAAGTGTTATCCAGGATTAATTTTACTGCACACCTCCATTGTAGTCTATTATGTTGAGGGGTTTGGCGAACTCAAGCTATTGGAATCTAGATGTTAGCATGCCCTGGCATTACTCAAATTATAAAATATAATTTCGGACTTGTAATATGAGATAAACATAGATTAGCCATTGCACTTGTGCCATGTTAAAACACAATATTGCTAATATTTTAGCGCTCCACTTGTAATCTAGTAGGTATGGGCAAATGTTTCAAAATCAATCGTTCATTTTGAATTTAGAATATTTGTACAACATTCTAACATTTGTTTAATGTAATAGTATTTCTAATGCTTTCTTAAAACTGTATATTCTATTCTATTTTCTATTTGATTTGAAAAATGCAATATTCAAATTTGAAAAATTCTAATTGATATATTTGTAATAGTATTTCTAATGATTTCTTTAAATGTAATATTTAAATTATACAATATTCGATTTTGAAAAATTTGATTTTATATATTTGTAGTAGTTTTTCAAATGCTTTCTTTAAATGCAATATTCAAATGATGCAATATTTGAATTCAAACAATTTTAATTCATATATTTGTAATAGTATTTCTAATGCTCTCTTTAAATGTAATATCTGAGTTATGCAATATTGGAAATAGAAACATTTGAATTGATATATTTGTATCTATTATGTATCAATTTACTTTATTCCCTAGCACATGAACTATTGAACTTCTGAATAGTATTTGTTAAATCGAATGTTACATTCGAAATCTCAAATCTGGACATTCAATCTAATTATAAACATTGGAATTCGAAAGTGACATTCAAAAACTGTAAATAGAATTCGATTATAGAATTTTTAAGAATATTTATTCTTATCAACATTCGATTATGTAAATCGAATTTCTACATTAAAGGGCCATAATACCCAAATGTTTAAACACTTGAAAGTGATGCAGCATAGCTTTAAAAACCTGACTAGAAAATATCTCCTGAACATCTCTATGTAAAAAAGAAAGATATTTTACCTCAAAAGTTCCTCAGTAGCCACCTCCCATTGTAAAGGATTTCTAAGCAGCATTTTAGTGTGTCTGTCCTGGGACATCTGAAGGGATGAGCATTGTGCACTCTCATCTTATTTCACCAATCAGGTAAAGGAAGTTTAAAATGAAATCTCATGAGAGTCAAGTCAAATCTCATGAGATCACAGTAAAAGTTCATGACCTCAGCACTGCTGATGCTGATTGGCTGCTGTTCATTTCTTCATTTTTTTTAATTTTTTTTACCTGCAGCTGAGCTGCTGCTGAGTATAACTTTTTACATAGAACTTACTCTGCTGAGCTGAGGAGATTGTGAGATAAAATATCTTCCTTTTTTACATAGAGATGCTCAGGTGATATTTTCCTGTCAGCTTTTTACAGTTAAACTGCATCAGTTTCAAGTGATTTAGCATATGAGTATTATGTCCCTTTAACATTTGTTCTAACATTCAAATTAGAATATAAATACATTTGCCCAACCCTATAATCTAGGCTTAATTGTTCATTGCTAAAAAAAGAGTCACATTATTTATACCAGGGTTTTTTTCAGATAATTTACTCAGTTATCTCAAAATTATCAAAGCTGCAGTTATTAGTTGAATGATAAGACAGATCAGATCAATATAAACCAATGAGGACCACTGTATTTAGAGTAGGAAGAAGAACAATGAGCAGAATAAAAATATGATAAGCTTTATAGTGTGTTAGAGTTAAATTATGGTCTATGTTCTTTATTGTTGACTGGTAATGACAGATCCGGAGATCTGATGTTGTGCAGAAACTAAATATAATGTAATATCCTCCCCAGGATTGCTCTGAAATATACAGACACAATAGAATGAAATAAAAGTCTTGAATCGGATATACAATTCTGAGAACTAAATACACAAACCAGTAGTTTACTGAGCTAAAGCAGAACCTATGTGGAAAAAAAAATTCAATTTAAAGAGCAAAATTATTTATTGCAAAAATTAAATATTTATGCAAAAAGAACACTGCTTGAGAAGCTAAAGTTAAAGGGAGAGGGAAAATTGGAAAGGGAAAAGACAACATCTGATATTAGTGGAAATTAACAAAATGTCAGTCTGTAATTTAATTAGATAATATTATTAATACTAAAGAACACGCGTAAGAAGAGAAAATAAAAAGGATTTGAATTATATTAAAACGATGTAAAAAGCTGTAAGTCAGTACTAATTCTTGCAGAACATGCCAATATAAAACAAAGCATAGGACAGCATTCCCAGAACCAAGATTTGTGCTATTTACAGGTAATAAAATGTCAAAGTGTTTATTTACTATTAATATTTCACATTCCAATGTTCTGCACATAGCAAAATATGTTCTATGTATTTTAAATAGATATTCATATATACATATATATATATATATATATATATATATAATCAAGTATCTATCTATCTATCTCTCTCTTTATATATATATATATAATCAAGTCTCTCTCTCTCTCTCTCTCTCAAGTTCAGCTTCGTACACACATTGGGGTAGCATGTGACCGTACTTCTAATGGATAAATAAAATGAATGAATATATAAACACGTAGTATATAAAACAAATAGATATATGGAAACAATTGGAATGGATGCTATGGAAAATAATATGTAGGTGGATTATCTACAGAGCCTATATTTCTAATTATACCTAATATTCCTAAATAATATGGATAAAATCAACTATAATAACGATAAATCACAATGGATCAAATAAATAATCAAATAAATAAGTCAGTCGTGATATAAAAGTCCAGGTTAGTGTCCATATGGAAGAGTAGAAATGTAAAAGTCCAAAAAGGTGTCCAATCCTATTTGACTAGTTCAGTGTTAGTGATGAAAAAACATATGTGGGTGAATAAAAAAAGTGAAATTCTCACAAGAGCTTAAAAATGAAAAAGTGAAAAAATGTGAGATAATCGAAAAATCAAAAAATATATAAATATGTAAAAATGTAAAAATGTAAAAATATGAATTTGTATAAAAAGTGATAAAAAATAAAATAATAATTAAAGGTGTACACCTAAAAATAGTCCATAAAAAATTAATCCTTTAAATAGATCCTTGGTATCCTGAAAATTAGTGATGTCCCAAATATTGTATACAAAATAGTGTAGTGTGATCTTGTTAATTAATGATGATCCTCTTCCCAAAGTGAATTTGAATAATTTATGATGCCATCATGATCCTATAAAAAATATATAAAAACAGACATAGTGCAATAAAGCTACTACAAATGGAAAATATAGGTATTTTACTCGCCAAAAAGAGCCTGAGCCGTAATACGAGTAACAATCAACGCGTTTCGGTCCGCAGGGACCTTTCTCAATTTTATAAAATGAATTTTATTGATTGAATTTTATATACTTCATATACTATAGGACATACTATTCATTCATTTATTTATTAACTGATCGTGGACACCATCTTAAGCAATATATCCCCCAATAGGGATACTGTAGTGCTGACTCTTGGCATTTTATCTTACTCATATACATATGTAAGCATGAAAATGCAATTTCTCAAATATATTATACTCTGCAGTTGGTATAACAAGTAATTTAAAGTACATTAATGGGAAACAATTTTACAGTGTAGCTTTAAGCAAATTAGATAATGGAATTTGCCCTTTTCTTATTAAAGGCTCCACTAATTATAAATTCATTCACTCATTTTGTTTTATGCTGACTACAGCAATGTGGTTTTAATAATCCTTCCCAACACTTACCGCACCCCCCAATCTCTCATGAACGCTTCATACACCCAATTCACCAATCTACATGAGCTACCCCATTCTACCATTCTCTTCACTAGAGGCTCACCCTATACTTAACAATCTAATTCAACATATTGACACTGGCCTATAAAGGTCTCAACAACCTCAATATTAACTATATTTCTTCAGTTATCAACACATATTCCACAAACTGTGCTCCTACTATGGAACTCTCAATCTCCACCACCATCAGAATATATCTCACCATCCATAGCTTGACATATCTCTTTGAAAGCCCAACTGTTTATAGAGACTTTCCACCTCTTGTCTGACAAACTAAATCCTCAACTACATTGTCTTAGTGCTGCAGCCCCCCTGACCATTTTCCTCACATCTTCTGTCTCCTCACGCATTAACCTATGGATTTTAAGCTCTTTGAAGGCCCTCTTTCTCCTGTATTCATTTGTTTTGCTTAGTTTATTTTAAGTCCCTGTATTTATTTTATACTATGAATCATTGTCATTGGTGTTATTTTTCAAATAAATTAGATGTATTTTTAGCTTTTTTTTTATTATTTGCATATGCACATAAACATATACTTATTAAAGAATAAAATTAATTGCATGTACTTTTTTTTTCTTTAATAATTTGTTTTCTTTTTTTTTTTAATTTTTTTTTCTTTAATATTTCTTCAGTTATCAACACATATTCCACAAACTGTGCTCCTACTATGGAACTCTCAATCTCCACCACCATCAGAATATATCTCACCATCCATAGCTTGAATATGATCTTAAAGTGAAGGTGAATTTTGGCGAATTAGTACCCGGTTTTTAATAATCCTATTAAAAACAAGGGCACTTTAATTCATCAAAATTGACATTTCAAGCGTTTTCTTAAAAAACGTACCTTTTAATCCTGGAAGCTGCTCCATCGATTCCCCCGGCCCTCGGAAGCCTCTGCTTACGTAAGAAATTATGAATCCGGCTTCCTCCAATCACGGCATACCCCCGGGGTGATCATAGCCTGAGGGAATGCCGTGATTGGATGAAGCCGGATTCATCATTTTGAACCCGCGAAGAGGGCTTGAGACGGACGGAGGAAGCGCTGCAGCGGCTCTCAGGATTAAAAGGTAAGTTTTTGTAGAAAATGCTTGAAATGTCAATTTTGATGAATTAAAGTGCCCTTGTTTTTAATAGGATTATTAAAAACCGGGCACTAATTCGTCCAAATTGACCTTAACTTTAAGTCTATTTTCATAATCTTCTTAGAATTATTACATTATAGTTCTCTTAAAAAGGCTAATTGTTAAAATTTTCTTTTCTAAAAGTGATTTTCATTTTGACAATACATTGATTTTTTCCAAACCTTGAACCTACAAACCATCCTTGAAGCAGAAACTGAAAAACATGAACTGTGTCTATAGCAACACCAATCACTCACCTAAAGATGTGATACATAAAATACATTCTAAATACCTATATGCTTTTATGTGTGCATGCTTTCAGTTTACAGAAATAAAATGATTTTGTTTTTTATTTATTTATTTATTTTTCTTGCAGTCACTGAGTGTTTTTGATGAGTAATGTTTTCTGAGAATGAGTTAGGAGGGGAGACAGTGTGATTGAGTTCTACAGTATGAGCGGCGATCGCAGGTTCATTGGGGACATGAGGGCAGTGCATTCATCAAAGACTAGAAAAAATTGCCTGTACTTTAAAGTATATAAATTAAATATAATTCACCCACTTCAATGGGTAGATTTGAAGGCCAAATTCAGCAAGGGCAGTGCCCCTGCAAATTCTCCCAGAAGTCTAATATATAAAAATATGTTTTTCATAATTTTAGTCTCATAATTATTCTGAGTAATTTTTGTTAAAGTAGTGCAATTTTATTTTAATGTTCCTGCTTTTTGAAATAGAATCATGCATCCATAACATACCACCTTAAAACACCTTTTATTTCAATTATTTTTTCTCCCTTCCACCTTTATTTGTAATTCTTAAACTGCCCCATGTAGCGATGTTATTTGTAGATCATCTTCTTCCTGTCCCTTAAATGTAAACTAATCATTAGGATTAGGGCAGCTGTAGTCCATAGCCCTAGATTATAAAACAGGAGGGGGCTACATCTACCAGCAAGCACTAGTTGAAGCTGGCCAATCACACCTCAGGTCAGCTCTCACCGTAAGTTTTTTCCTCTGCTTCCGAATCTGTGTACTATGAAATGGAGATTCCTTTTGGAGACACAGATACACAGGTTAGGCAAGTGTTATGTTCTCCTTATATTCTTCAATGATTTATTCAAGTTACACAAGATTCAAAATGTAATTACAGTTCGCCAATGTCATTGCTAATTAAAAAAGAATATCTATTTCTTAGAAAGTGAATAGACTAAGATTTAATCAAATCTAGTAAACATGCTCTGAAAACTTCTGAATAGTTTTCAGATTTTTAGAGCAAATCAAATATTATTTGATTTCCTTTTAATACTTTCATGTTTATCTGAATGCCTCCTACCCTTTAGAAATCATTTATGACTGCAACACATTGCTTTGCAAAGTGTTGCTACATTAGTGGCAGACAAGAAGTTAAAGCAACATGTAATTTTCTAAACATGTTTCTATAATCCTTAATATATAAAATATATAAAAGAAGTCTGCAATATACTTTCATTGTTTATTTTGTCCCCTTTTCCTGTTATTCCATTCTGAAATTGTGAGCTTTTCCGTTCCGTTAGAGATAAAAGTGCAGAACACTGTTATATTCCACATAGCCATTGGCTGCACACTCTACTGACCTATTTATAACTCTCCCCTATTGGCCACAGCAGAGAAGGTAACCTAAGTTATAACATGGCAGCTCCCATTGTTTTATAGACACTTTGGGCTCCCTTTATGAAGCAATGGATGCTGCTTTGGAGGCCCATCAAGCCTGAAACGGAAGTTAAGAAGCAGCGGTCATAAGACTAAGGCTCCTTAACCTATCCGTTACCTTTTAGGTGACAGATTAAAATCATCCTGATCCGATCGAGATGATTGACAGCCCCTACTAGCAGCCTACATAAGATCCCACTGAGCATGTTCACAAGCTCACAGGGTAAACGTATACTAGTCTGTGATTGGCTGATGTCTGTCACATGGTTCAGGGGGTCGGAAAAAGAAATTTGTCCGAAAAAAGTCTACTGCTTATTTGAAATTCATAATAGATGTTAAATCACTGTCCTTTTATTATGCACGTGTTAATAATGCATTGAGTTTTCCTTTAATAGTTAAAAAGCAAGTTCTCTGTCTTTAACTAAGTTATATTAGTTCTAAGTTTAACGTCTCATTGCTTCTAGCGCTGATAGTATTTTAATTTGCACTTAGTGTCTCTTAAAGGGACATTTTTGTTTTCAGTACTAAGTTAAAATGTAGATGTAAAAAAAAAAAAGAATAAGTTTAGAAATTACATAGATGGCAAAACTAAATCTAATAAAGCTGATTACAGCTTCAAAACGGTCAAAATCTGCAATGTAGCTGAAAACGAAAATTTAGTTCAAAATGAAAATTTCTAGCAAAAAGAGCTTTCAAATGAATACGACCATGAATAAAAATGCACAAAAAAAATGTAATTTTTAAAGAAACTAAAATTTTGGAAGACGTTTTTCCTGTGCACATCTCTAATAAAGTGAGAAAATAGCAGCAGGATAGCTGGAGATTGGGGTCCCTCAAGTTAGAGGGAACAGTGGGTGTTAATCGGGAAAATGCCGAGGTATAATGTCTTTCAATTAACCATTAGTTTGTGTGCAAACTCCATGAAGACTTTAATTTAGAGTTTTACAGAAAAAAATGCTCAGCAACTTTTCAATTGGAATAAAATCTATTACCCTAAATTTGCAGCCATCATATTTAGAAGATACTAATTGACTGCTATTTAAAGGGACACTGAACCCAATTTTTTTCTTTCGTGATTCAATTTGAATCAACTTTCTTATTTACTCCTATTATCAATTTTTTTGTTCTCTTGACATCTTTATTTGAAAAAGCACGAATGTAAGCTTACAACCAGCACATCTTTGGTTCAGCACTTGGGTTGCACTTGCTGATTGGTGGCTAAATGTAGCCACCAATCAGCAAGCGCTATTCAGGGTTCTGAACCAAAAATGGGCCTGCTCCTTAGCTTAGATTCCTGCTTTTTCAAATAAAAATACCAAGAGAACGAAGAAAATTTGATGATAGGGAGTAAATTAGAAAGTTGATTAAAATTGCATGCGCTATCTGAATCATGAAAAAAAAAATGTGAGTTCAATGTCCCTTTAACAAAAGCAGACCTAAGGTCAAGCCTAATTTGTAGCTTTAAGATGGAATAAAATAACTGCATATATAAAGGCAAATCCATTTCATCATATTATAAGAAAAGAACTTGAATTTTTCAAATTTTAGTATTTTTGACTCTTAAAGAGACATGGAACCAAAATTTTTCTTTCATTTTTCAGATAGAACATGCACTTTTAAACAACTTTCCAATTTACTTTCTATAATCTTTGTTGATTTGTTCTCTTTATATCCTTTGTTGAAAAGCATACCTAGTAAGTTCAGATGCTGGTATTAGTTACTGATTGAAATAAAAGAATTACATACATAAAGGCTTATACATATCATTATATTATCAGAAAAGAAATTGAATTTTTAAACCGTAAATGATTATTTACCCTTAAACGGACATGAATGGAACCCACCATTTTTCTTTCCTTATTCAGATAGAACATATCATTTTAAATAACTTTAATTTACTTCTATTAATAACTAATAACTATAATTTACTTCTATTATCTAATTTGCTTCATTCTCTTGGTATCCTTTGTTGAAAAGCATACCTTGTAGGTTTAGATCAGTGGTCTCAAAGCCATTTGTGGCCCCCAAGATAGTTTCATATGACCCTCCCTTGTTTAATAGATAAACCATTAATTTAGGCTGTCAATTTTTTTTAGGGTTCTAAGAAGTGTAACTAGTTAATGTTCTATATAGGCACTCATAAGATAAATATAAATACAAGCGTCCAGTGTAGACTCCAACCATGCACTGCTTGGATAAATGTCACTTTTAACATTGTTATACAGTTCCAGAAAGATCACTTCACTTGGCATTTACAAAATAAACTGTGTATGTCTGTTGTGGGCTACAACTCCCACCATGCACTACTACTTGGGTAAATGTCACTTCCAGTTCCTAGTATATCTAGCACTTACTCAGTTCAAGCGGCCCCAATGGGCAAAAAACACTTGTCCTGTGGCCCCCAGATACATTGAGTTTGATACCCCTGGTTTAGATGCTGAGAGCTAGCTGCTGGTTGATGGCTGCAAATATCTGCGTCTTGTCATTGGCTTACCAATGTGTTCCTCTAGCTCCCAGCAGTGCATTGCTGCTTCTTCAACAAAAGGATACTAAGATAATTAAGTTTAATTGTTAATAGAAGTACATTGGAGAGTAGTTTAAAATTGTATGCTCTCTTTGAAAAATAAAAGAAACATTTTGGGATCCATGTCACTTTAAAAAATTCCAGCACTGTGTCCTGTCCAAAGAGCAGCTGTCTTGGGTGCTGTCCACTGCTCTCACTGCTTTTGGGTAAAACTCCAGCAATGGCTATGGGATGGCTGAGTGCTCAACGTATTTGTGATGATGCGTTACTTTACCAATGGTTTAATAACAATAGCTTCTGTGTAATTGTCATGACAATGATAATTTTATATATTTCTGGCCTTTTTTTGCAGAATCCAGATGCTGTGTTTCCTATCTATAACATCTATAAAAAGCAATAAACAGGTGCTTTAAATACTTTTAGCAGGAGGTTTTAAATCTATGCAAAGACAAGTATGGAACTATTTATTGCATTATGAAATTAAATATATGTGAAGCAGTGGAGGAAGCTATAAACAGTATCATAGTCCTAAATGCAGGCGCCATTTACATAAATATGATAATGTGGTATGGAAAGATAATCTCTACTGGTCGATAAACCCTCAGCACCTAGATACGTTGAATATTGATATTGATTTCAATAGTTATGCCACCAGCAACTAGCTGTTGTTTGATTGGCTAAAGTAATAAAAAATGACAGTGATATCCTTTAATAGTCAGTGTAGAGTGGTCAGTCAATAGTCTATTTCAAACTCAATAGTTCTATATTCTGCCTTTATTAAAGGGACACTGAACCCAAATTTTTCTTTTATGATTCGGATAGAGCATGCAATTTTGAGCAACTTTCTAATTTAGTCCAATGATCAATTTTTCTTCGTTCTCTCACTATCTTTATTTGAAAAAGAAGGCATCTAAGCTTTTTTGGGTTCAGTACTCTGGATAGCACTTTTTTATTGGTGGATGAATTTATCCACCAATCAGCAAGGACAACCCAAGTTGTTCACCAAAAATGGGCCAGCATCTAAACTTACGTTCTTGCATTTCAAATAAAGATACCAAGAGAATGAAGAGAATTTGATAATAGGAGTAAATTAGAAAGTTACTTAAAATGTCATGCTCTATCTGAATCACAAAATAAAAATTTGGGTTCAGTGTCCCTTTAACTAGATACAATATATTTTGATAGATAGATGCACAGACAGGCAGTTGATAGATAGATAGATAGATAGATAGATAGATAGATAGATAGATGATAGTGTTTCTTAGCTTACAGACAGAACTCACACAGCTCTGATACAGCTGTATAAGTGCTCATTGGCTGACACACAACAATCATATAGCTGTATTAGTTTTCATTGGCTGAGTGACAGGTACACCACATAAGGCTGTAATTAGTGCTCACTGGAATACAGATACAACTCATACAGCTGTATAAGTGCTTATTTGCAGATCAATATAATAGATACAGCTTGTTCACTAGATGATAGGTACAACTGAACCAGCTGTATTACTGATAATTTGCTGACAGACATTACTTATACACCTGTATTAGTTCTACTTGGCTGAAAGATACAACTCATACAGCTGTATTATTGCTCATTGGCTGCCATACACAACACATACAGGGGTCGATCCGATAAAAATCGTCGCCCGCAAAAGCCGGCGACGCCAATAATTGCGCGGATTTGGTATCCTATATACGGCGTAAGCTAGAAGTTACGCGCGCATATTTCTGCCGTCGCCCGCAGTTTTTTGGGCCATAGGCAGGTATACCAAACCCGCGCAGTTTGGTATCCAATATGCAGCGTAAGGACTTACGTGGCGAAAATGGAGAAAACTTACTCCATTTTCACCTCGCCACAAAAAGCAGCCGTAAGAAGCCTTACGCTGACTATTGGAGCCCCGTAACTCCCTAAACTAGCTGCTAAAATAAACCTAACACCTAACGCATGCGCAATGTCTATCTCCCTGTCAACCGCGATCTGCTAAAATAAACCTAACACCTAACGCATGCGCAATGTCTATCTCCCTGTCAACCGCGATCCCCCCCCCCCCCGAAATCCCTAATAAAGTTATTACCCCCTAAAACGCCGCTCCCGGACCCCGCCGCCATCTACATAAACTAACCCCCTACTGTGAGCCCCTAAAAACGCCGCCATCTACCTTATCTATCCCGTAATCTGACCCCTTACACCGCCGCCACCTATATAAAAATGATTAACCCCTAATTTAATCTACCTACCCCGCCGCCAGCTATGTTATCTATATTAACCCTAAGTATATTATAGTTAATATAGTTATTACATTATATATATTAACTATATTAACCCTAATTATATTAGGGTTAATATAGTTAATATAGTTACTATAGTATTTATATTAACTATATTAACTCTATCTAACCCTAACACCCCTAACTAAATTTATATTAAATTAATCTAATTCATTTATAAACTAAAATATTCCTATTTAAATCTAAATACTTACCTATAAAATAAACCCTAAGATAGCTACAATATAATTAATAATTACATTATAGCTATGTTAGGGTTAATATTTATTTTACAGGTAAATAGTTAATTATTTTAACTAGGTATAATAGATATTAAATAGTTATTAACTATTTAATATCTACCTAGTTAAAATAATTACCCAATTACCTGTAAAATAAATCCTAACCTAAGTTACAAATACACCTACACTATCAATAAATTTAATAAACTACAAACATCTATCTAAAAATACAATTAAATTAACTAAACTAAATTACAAAAAAAAACAAACACTAAATTACAAAAAAAAAAAAAGATTACAAGATTTTTAAGCTAATTACACCTATTCTAAGCCCCCTAATAAAATAATAAACCCCCAAAATAACAAAAATTCCCTGCCCTATTCTAAATTAAACAAATTTCAAAGCTCTTTACCTTACCAGCCCTTAAAAGGGCCTTTTGTGGGGCATGCCCCAAAGAATTCAGCTCTTTTGCATTCAACAAATACAATCCCCCCCCCATTACAACCCACCACCCACATACCCCTATTCTAAACCCACCCAAACCCCCCTTAAAAAATCCTAACACTACCCCCCTGAAGATCTCCCTACCTTGTCTTCACCACACCGGGCCGAACTCCTGATCCGATCCGGGCGATGTCGTCCTCCAAGCGGCAAAGAAGAATTCTTCCTCCGGCGAAGTCTTCCTCCAAGCGGCAGCAAAGTCTTCATTCTTCCGGCGGCATCTTCAATCTTCTTTCTTCGCTCCGCCGCCGCGGAGCATCCATCCCGGCCGACTGCTAAACTTGGAATGAGGTACCTTTAAATGACGTCATCCAAGATGGCGTCCGCCGAATTCCGATTGGCTGATAGGATTCTATCAGCCAATCGGAATTAAGTTAAAAAAATCTGATTGGCTGATTGAATCAGCCAATCAGATTCAAGTTCAATCCGATTGGCTGATCCAATCAGCCAATCAGATAGAGCTCGCATTCTATTGGCTGATCGGAACAGCCAATAGAATGCGAGCTCAATCTGATTGGCTGATTGGATCAGCCAATCGGATTGAACTTGAATCTGATTGGCTGATTCAATCAGCCAATCAGATTTTTTTAACTTAATTCCGATTGGCTGATAGAATCCTATCAGCCAATCGGAATTCGGCGGACGCCATCTTGGATGACGTCATTTAAAGGTACCTCATTCCAAGTTTAGCAGTCGGCCGGGATGGATGCTCCGCCGCCGCGGAGCAAAGAAAGAAGATTGAAGATGCCGCCGGAAGAATGAAGACTTTGCTGCCGCTTGGAGAAAGACTTCGCCGGAGGAAGAATTCTTCTTTGCCGCTTGGAGGATGACATCGCCGGAGGAAGATTTCTTCTTTGCCGCTTGGAGGACGACATCGCCCGGATCGGATCAGGAGTTCGGCCCGGTGTGGTGAAGACAAGGTAGGGAGATCTTCAGGGGGGTAGTGTTAGGATTTTTTAAGGGGGGTTTGGGTGGGTTTAGAATAGGGGTATGTGGGTGGTGGGTTGTACTGGGGGGGGGATTGTATTTGTTGAATGCAAAAGAGCTGAATTCTTTGGGGCATGCCCCACAAAAGGCCCTTTTAAGGGCTGGTAAGGTAAAGAGCTTTGAAATTTGTTTAATTTAGAATAGGGCAGGGAATTTTTGTTATTTTGGGGGTTTATTATTTTATTAGGGGGCTTAGAATAGGTGTAATTAGCTTAAAAATCTTGTAATCTTTTTTTTATTTTTTGTAATTTAGTGTTTGTTTTTTTTTGTAATTTAGTTTAGTTAATTTAATTGTATTTTTAGATAGATGTTTGTAGTTTATTAAATTTATTGATAGTGTAGGTGTATTTGTAACTTAGGTTAGGATTTATTTTACAGGTAATTGGGTAATTATTTTAACTAGGTAGATATTAAATAGTTAATAACTATTTAATATCTATTATACCTAGTTAAAATAATTAACTATTTACCTGTAAAATAAATATTAACCCTAACATAGCTATAATGTAATTATTAATTATATTGTAGCTATCTTAGGGTTTATTTTATAGGTAAGTATTTAGATTTAAATAGGAATATTTTAGTTTATAAATTAATTAGATTAATTTAATATAAATTTAGTTAGGGGTGTTAGGGTTAGATAGAGTTAATATAGTTAATATAAATACTATAGTAACTATATTAACTATATTAACCCTAATATAATTAGGGTTAATATAGTTAATATATATAATGTAATAACTATATTAACTATAATATACTTAGGGTTAATATAGATAATATAGCTGGCGGCGGGGTAGGTAGATTAAATTAGGGGTTAATCATTTTAATAGAGATGGCGGCGGTGTAAGGGGCTTACATTAGGGGTTAATAATTTTAATATAGATGGCGGCGGTGTTAGGGGCTCACTTTAGGGGGTTATAGATATAATATAGCTGGCGGCGGGGTACGGGAGCGGCGGTTTAGGGGTTAATAACTTTATTAGGTTGCGGCGGGATACGGGAGCGGCGGTTTAGGGGTTAATAGCATTTTTATTGTTAGGCTAGTGAGGGGGGATAGCGGATAGAGGGTTAGACAGTGCGGGCTATGTTAGGGAGGCGTGTTAGACAGTGCGGGCTATGTTAGGGAGGCGTGTTAGACAGTGCGGGTGTTTTAAACTTTAGTCAGGTTTTATAGGCGCCGGCAGATTCTAACGTGGCGCAAGTCACTGGCGACGCCAGAAATTTGTACTTACGCAGATTTCTGGACATTGCTGGTTTGTCAGACTTACGGCACGTTAGCATCTGACGGCGACCTATATGGGATGGCTCGAGTTGCGAGCTGAAACTGCGGGCGACGCCGGTTCCCTCGCTTGCGCCGCAAACTGCGATCGATATCGGATCGCGCCCACAGTTTTTATAGTGCTGTTTCCAGCCCCTGAATACAGAGGGGGAAAAAACATAATTTACTTAAAAATTATAGATAAAACATTCTTTTTTTTTTCTTTTTTACTATTCATAATTAAAGGTACACTGTACCCAAAAAATTTATTTCGTGATTCAGATTGAGCATGAAATTTTAAGCAAATTTCGAATTTACTACTATTTTCAAATTTTCTTCATTCTCTTGGTATCTTTATTTGAAATGCAAGAATGTAAGTTTAGATGCTGGCCCATATTTGGTGAACAACCTGGGTTGTCCTTGCTGATTGGTGGATAAATTCATCCACCAATAAAAAAGTGCTGTCCAGAGTGCTGAAACAAAAAAAAAAGCTTAGATGCCTTTTTTTCAAATAAGGATAGCAAGAGAACGAAGAAAAATTGATAATAGGAGTAAATTAGAAAGTTGCTTAAAATTGCATGCTCTTTCTGAATTACAAAAGAAAAAAATTGGGTTCAGTGTCCCTTTAAGCATGCTATGAGATTTTAATTTTGAGTTTAATATCTTTTTAACCACTAGGTTGCTGAAGAGGGCAGCAATGCATGGCTTTACCCTGATAATCAAGGGGTTAAATACATATGCATAATAATACCAGAGAGGAAATCTAAGGAATACCAAGGTATGAAAAACAGCTGACAGTCCCAAGAAGGTGAGTTTGAAGGTGACACAGGAAGATTGGTGGAAGGTAGAATAATCACTGCTAGCGTCTCGCAGGGAGCAGACATATTTTAAATGGGATTTGACATTTTTCTTAATAGCGGTAGATAAATCAGTCACATCATCACACGTATGTGTGAATATAAACAGGCTTTAAAGGATTAAAACTAATTTATATTCACGTTTACTTTTCCTGCTGTGCAGCATTTTTCTCTGTATTGTCTACATAATCAGATTGTTCATACTGTGCCCCAGTTTCTCTTTATTCTAGATTTGCTGGTGTCAGGAGAAAATTATTTTACCGGGTCTCAGACAGAACACACTGCTGTATATTGATCGTCTCCCTCATGTGATAGCACCATGTTTACCTATAGTTTTTATTTACACAAAACACTTACTACAGTTTTCACAGTATTGTTCAGAAGGGCGTTATTATGTCTAGCGTAGATGAGAAAATGATATACAGAGGTTATGTATCACATGAATCTAGCAGTAGTGCCACTCTAAAAGTAAAATTACCTAAGTTAATAATATAACTGAAGGTCAAATATCAATGGTTAGTAAAAAAAAACACAAGTTGAAATAGTCCATACGTAACTATTCTTTTAACTCACATTTAAGTCACTATATATATATATGGCCACATCCCTTTTATAACTATAAAATCAACAAGAGAGTTGCTACATAGCTGCCATTATAGTTTCTGCTGGTGCATTAGCTGATTGGACAACTCTAAAATACACTTTTGCTTATTAAAGTGGCATAAAACTAAATACACTCATCAAACTACTTGGCCTAGTATTCTATACTTTACCATATAGTTGCATTACAAATGAAATTCCTAGGGCACAAGTTTTCACTAGAGATCGGTATATAATTTAGTGTTGATCTCAGAGCTTACAGACACACTGATTGACATATTCATATAAATAACGGCTTGACTGTCCGTCAGACCTGGTACCAACCAATCACAGTCTCTCTATGAGTAGGGCCCTAATAGTTTTTTTTTTTTTTTTTACTCAAGCCTATAGGAACAAGTTATATTATGATTATCAAACCATTCTGCTTACTAAACTTCTTATTGTATCAAAACATAAAAGTCTAGATTACAAGTTGAGAGCTAATTTATTGCGCACTCATAAACGCTATAGATATATATAAGCATATATATATATTTATATTTACTGCCCATAGCTGCATGACTACTCGCTTTGCTGTGCTAGTTCCATTTAAAGAGCTGCTACTAGAAGACCGAGGGGATATTGGACTATAAGGTAGTGACACAATTTCTCCCAGTGATGGAGTTAGTCACAAGTCTGCCTCTTGGGTTGTCAAGATACTCTATACCATGATACTTTGCTGCTACATACACAGCACTGGATGGACTCTCTACTGGACACATACATTTCTGTAATGGGTAAGATTTCAGTAGAGTGGGTGCAGTTCAGATAAGCATATATTCCTTTTGCACTCACAAAGCCCTATTAGTAGGTACTGTTATTTTGACATAATACATCTTATTAAATACATATAATTAAATTATTAAAATACAATTTTTTTACTTACAAAAAAACCCACTAAATTACAAAAAATAAAAAACAAAATTATCAAAAATAAAAACAAATTACTCCTAATCTAATAGCCCTATCAAAATAAAAAAGCCCCCCCAAAATAAAAAAAAACCTAGCCTGCACTAAACTGCCAATGGTCCTTAAAAGGGCCTTTTGTGGGGCATTGTTCCAAAGAAATCAGCTCTTTTACCTGTAAAAAAAATACAAACACCCCTCAACAGTAAAACCCACCACCCACCCATCCAAACTCCCCAATCAGCCAATAGGATTGAGCTCTCATTCTATTGGCTGTTCCAATCAGCCAATAGGATGAAAGCTCAATCCTATTGGCTGATTGCACCAGCCAATAGGATTTTTCCCCTTTAATTCCTATTGGCTGATAGAAATCTTTCAGCCAATAGAAATGTAAGGGAAGCCATCTTGGATGACATCACTTAAAGAGAACCTTCATTTTCTAGCGACGACCGTAAGAAGAGGATGCTCCACGCCGGATGTCTTGAAGATGGCCCTGCTCTACGCCAGATGGATGAAGATAGAAGATGCTGTCTGGGTGAAGACTTCTTTCCGCTTGGATGAGGACTTTGCGGGGTGGATGAAGATGGAAGAGGCCTCCAGGATAAAGACTTCTTGCCGCTTGGATGAGGACTTTGCCAGCTGGATAAGGATGGATGTCTGGACTTTGATAACTGTAAGTGGATCGTCGGGGGTTAGTTTTAGGTTTTTTAAGGGTTTTTTGGGTGTTTTTTTTTGGTTAGGGTTTCCCAAGGCTTCAGGTTCTTGTAGGCAATATCCAAGAGAAGTAGCTGATCTTATCTCACCTGGGTTCTCATTCAGTTTTTATTTGGGGGGTTTGGGTGGGTGGGTGGTGGGTTTTACTGTTGGGGTGTTTGTGTTCTTTTTTTACAGGTAAAAGAGGTGATTTCTTTGGGGAAATGCCCCGCAAAAGGCCCTTTTAAGGGCCATTGGCAGTTTAGTGTAGGCTAGGTTTTTTTTTTTTATTTGGGGGGGCTTTTTTATTTTGATAGGGCTATTAGATTAGGAGTAACACATTTTTATTTTTTATAATTTCGTTTGTTATTTTTTGTAATTTAGTGTTTTTATTTTGTAAGTTAGAAAATTGTATTTTAATAATTGAAATTATTTTATTTTATTGTAATGTTAGTTTTTAGTGTAAGGCAGGATAGGTTTAATTTTACAGGTAACTTTGTATTTATTTTAACTAGGTAGCTTGTAAATAGTTAATAACTATTTACTAACTAGTCTACCTAATTAAAATAAATACAAACTTACCTGTGAAATAAAAATAAAACCTAAGATAGCTACAATATATCTATTAGTTATATTGTAGCTAGCTTAGGGTTTTTTTACAGGTATGTATTTAGTTTTAAATAGGAATTATTAAGTTAATAATTGTAAGGTTTATTTAGATTTATTTTAATTATATTTAAGTTAGGGGTTATAGGCTTAGGGTTACGTTAAGGTTAGGGTTAGATTTAGGGTTACGTTAGGGTTAGGATTAGGGGTTAATATTTTTATGTAGTTAGTGATGTGAGGGTCAGAGGTTTAGGGGTTAATAATTTATTTAAGTATATTTCATTGTGGGGGGCTTGCAGTTTAGTGGTTTATAGGTTTATTATAGCGGCGGTGTGGGCGGATGGCAGATTAGGGGTTAATTATCTTTAAATAGTGTTTGCGATGCGGGAGGGTGGCGGTTTAGGGGTTAATAGGTTTATTATAGTGACGACAATGTTGGGGAGCGGCGGAATAGGGGTAATAAAAATGTTTAATGGCAGCGATGTCCGGAGCGGCAGATTAGGGGTTAATACATTTATTATAGTTTTTGCGATGCGGGAGGGCCTCAGTTTAGGGGTCAATAGGTAGTTTATGGGTGTTAGTGTACTTTTTAACACATTTGTTATGAGTTTTGTGTTACAGCTTTGTAACATAAAACTCATAACTACTGACTTTAGATGGCGGTACGGATCTTGTCGGTTATAGGCTGTACCGCTCACTTTTTGGCCTTCCAGGCAAACTCGTAATACCGGCACTATGGAAGTCCCATTGAAAAAAGACTTTTTAAAAATTGCGGTACTGACGTTGCGTGACGGCCAAAAAGGTTTGCGGTACACATATACCTACAAGAATTGTAATAGCAGCGTTAGGGAAAAAGCAGCGTTATGAGCCATAAAGATGCTATTTGAGTCATAGCGCAAAACTCGTAATCTAGCTGAAAATTATTTTAAAAATCTAAAATAAACGAAAAATAAAAATCCTAAATTACAAAATTAAAAAAACCTAACATTACAAAAAAAACACTAAAATTACGAGAGAAAAAATAATAATCTAAGAGTATAAAAAATAATAAACGAAATTATCCAAAGTAATAAAAATGAATCATAATCTAATACCCCAATAAAAACAAAAAAGCCACCCCAAAATAAAAACACCCCCTAATCTAACAATACCAATTACCAAAAGCCCTTAAAAGGGCCAGCTCTTTTACATAAAAAAAAATTACAAATTACCCCCTAACAGTAAAACCCCCCAAAATAAAAAAGAAAGTCTAAAAAAACCTAAGCTACCCATTGCTCCTAAAGGGTCATTTGCATGGGCATTGCCCTTAAAAGGGCAATCGGCTCTTTTGCTGCCCACAAAAAATTAAAAAAGCCCTAATCTAAAAAAAAACTACCCCCCCCCCCCAAAAAAAAAGCCTTACACTAACCCCTAAAAATGTACTCACAGATCCTGAAGTCCGGACATCCATATTCATCCAGGCGTGAAAAGTCTTCCAGGCTGCGACATCTTCATACATTGTGGGGGCATCTTCTATCTTCATTCCGGTGGCGCTGAGCTGTGGCGGCGCGGAGCTGAGCAGGACCGGCGGCGACAACGACATCCAGTGTGGAGGCTCCTCCTCGTGCAATCTTTGCCGCACACTGAAGATTGAATGCAAGGTACCCCTTTTATATTTGGGGTACCTTGCATTACTATTGGCTGATATATATTCAAATCAGCCAATAGGGGTGGCTTTTTTGTTTTTATACATGTATTAGATTAGGTTTAATTATTATTTTGGATAATTTTGTTTATTATTTTTTGTAATCTTAGATATTTTTTATTCTTCGAAATTTAAGTGTTTGTTTTTGTAATATTTATTTTTTTCATAGTGTTAGGATTTTTTAATTTGTAGCTTAGGCTTTTTATTTTTCGTTTATTTTAGTTTTTTAAAATAGATATATTAGGTTTATTTTTTTATTTAAAGGTAGTTATATTGTAACTTTAATTTAAAGTTAGGGGGTAATAGGTTTAGGGGTTAATAGTTTAATTTAGGGTTTTGCGATGTGGGGGGTCAGCGGTTTAGGGGTTAATAGGTTTATTTTAGTATTTGCCATGTGGGGGGCCGGCAGTTTAGGGGTTAATAGGTTTATTTAGTGTTGGCGATGTGGGGGGTCGGAAGTTTAAGGGCTAATTCTTTTATTTTGTGCTGGCAATGTGGGTGGGTGGCGGATTAGGGGTTAATAAGTTTTAAAAAGTATTTGCAATGTGGGGGGATGGCGGTTTTGGGGTTAATAGTGTAGTTTATGGGTGTTAGTGTACTTTGTAACATTTTTATTATGAGTTTTGTAAAACATTTTTGTTTCGCAAAATCCATAACTAATGGTCTTTGATTGCGGAATGGATGGTTGTGGTATAAGCTATAACGCTAGCGTAATAGCCTGACGAACAACTTGTAATACGGGAGACCTGAAAATTTCACACTCAAGTGCGGAATGGATAGTTGCGATATAGGCTAAAACGATAGCGATATAGCAGTACCGCCGTGACTTTTAATACGGGAGACCTCCCATTCCGCGCGCAATAGCAAATACAGAATAGCACTTCAAACAAATATTCAGATAACTACATTTTTAGAATATTCACTCTGAAAGATTCAGACAAACCAAATTTGTCATCTGTGTGCGCCTCTAGTAATTTGTAGGCATGTGCAGATTTTCGGTATAAAAGCGAATGTCAAATATGGCCACAGGCAACAGCATTCTGCTATTTTCGGTGCCAGATATTTATGTGTTGCACTTTTACACTAATATATCTGGAGCCAAATATTAACTGAATGCAGCGGCCTGCGGTCATTTAACAAAATTCTGCAAATGCCTTGTAACTTGCCTTCTGTCTGTCATTCTAATCTCTATGAAAAATAAATGATCCAGATACTTAAGTTTAAAAAAATGTTCAAACACTAACTTGAGGACTTAGAATATTGCAACTGTGCAAACTTCTTCTCCTCATTGACTTAATTTCATAGACTTCACTCTGCTCACTACTACTCTCCTCCTCTCTTGTTACCTCCTCACACTCCCGTTTACAGGACTTCTCCAGACTGGCTCCCATCTTGAGGAACTCTCTGCCTCTCTCTGCAAAACTCTACTGTTCAGAGATGCATATAACCTACAGTACATTAACCTTTCTTTATACCAGTTCCTCTCCTCCATTACTATCCAACATGAACCTCCTTAGCATGTGAGCCTAAGAGCCCAGCTGTTTGTAGATCACCTTCTTTAGAGCTACAACAGTGCGACTCTTGGCAGGGCCCTCTACCCATTTGATCCCTATAATTGTTTTGTTGTACTCTGCCTTTGTTTATAGCGCTGTTGAATCTGTTGGCGCTCTACAAATAACCAATAATAATAATAATAATAATAATAATAATATTGGAGAGCGCAAGCTTAAAAAAAAGACAAACTGCTCACATGCTAGTCCCGACAGGAATATTTTATATTCCAATGTTCTTCATATAGAAGAAAATGTTCTCTTTATTTTTAAATATATAGTTCTGAAATTTTTTTGCAATATATATATATATATAATTATTTAAAAAAAAATATATATATATACAGTATATATATATATATATATATATATATATATATATATATATATATATATATATATATATATATACACATATTTAAATTTAAAAATACATAGAACATTTTCCCCTATATGAATGATGAGTAGTCATATCTTAAGGCATTTGGGCGGATAGGGCTCCAACATATATATACATATATCTAAATATATGTATACATGTGTGTATATATGTGTTTATATGTGTATATATGTATGTATATACATATACAAACATAATACACATGTATACACATAAATACATGTGTATATATATATATATATATAAACATACACAAGTATATGTATGTATATATACATCATAGGACATTCCATACATATACCATGTCTTATACCATATACTTTTTAACCCATATAACTTTTTTTAAAATGTATGTGAATATTTTTTTTTCAGATAGTGTATTTATATATATAAGTATAACACTTTATTTTAATGTATTTATGTGTTTAATGCAACATTTATTTAGCCTTAACCCTTTACATGAAGTCTTCAGCTGCGCTAACCCGACATTCATATTTACTTTTAACTTGTAATAGCGTGCAATTTAACACAGGCATGATATTTTAATTTTGTGTGCCCTCTAACTTTTAATCTAGCCTATAATCAACAGAAAAGAAAAAAAATCAGCAGCAATCTTGCACAGGTCTTCACTGAACAAATTCAGTTGTACCATTTTAAAGTATTTCTGCAACATTTTGTGAAGTAAAAAGAAGAGGGGACAGTTCTCAAATAGGAATCTCAAATGATTTGTTGGTTACTATTCAAACATCTATGCTGTTAGTGTGGTTGAAGGGATAGCTTGCAATACCAGCATCTTATAGAAAAGAGAGCAATCAACAAATATACTACAGCCCGCTCACTAAGAACCAACAATGACCTGCTCCTTGCATCTTCTATCATCACCTCTTCCCATGCTATACTGCAGGACTTCTCTCCTGTGGCACCAACCCTCTGTAACACTCTCCCTTGCACTGTCAGCCTTTCCCCTAATCTGCCTTTGTTTAAACACTGTCACCCTTGTCCCCCTGTTTTTTTATTATTATTATTATTATTATTATTATTATTATTATTATTATACTTTAATTACAAACCACAAACATATTCCAGAGCACTGTGCATGGGTACAATTTGTTTAAATAAAACAATGATACAAAACTTGAAAGAGACAAGACAGATTCCCATGGGAACTTACAATCTATAAGAGTAGGAGATGAGTAACAGGAGCGGAGGACTGCAGGAGTGAGAATGATATTAATACAGAGTTAGATGAGGGGAAATATTAGGTAAGTGGGATTCATTTGTTACTGAGTTGGGTGGTAGGCTTCCCTGAACACAAATGTCTTAAGAGAGTATTTAAACAAAGGCAGATTAGGGGAAAGGCTGACAGTGCAAGGGAGAGTGTTACAGAGGGTTGGTGCCACAGGAGAGAAGTCCTGCAGTATAGCATGGGAAGAGGTGATGATAGAAGATGCAAGGAGCAGGTCATTGTTGGTTCTTGGTGAGCGGGCTGTAGTATATTTGTTGATTAGTGAGGATAGGTGTTGAGGAGCAGTGTTGGTAAGGGCTTTGTAGGTTAGGCTTTGTAGGTTAGGGTGAGAATTTTGAATTTAATTCTGGTTTGAATATAGAGCCAGTGAAGGGACTCACAGAGAGATTCAGCAGATACAGAGCAATAGTAAAGGTGGATTAACCTGTCAGAGGCATTTAGGGTGGATTCAAGGGGCAAAAGCGGCAGAGAGGAAGGCCAGTGAATAGGTTATTGCAGTAGTCAAGTCAGGAAATTACAAGGAAGTGGATTATTAGTTTTTTGGTGTCAGTGCTCAGAAACAGGTGAATTTTGGAAATATTGCATAGATGGTTGCGGCAGGATGAAGAGAGCAATAGGATGTGGGGGATGAAGGACAGATTGGAGTGAAGGGTAACTTTGAGGCAGTGGACTTGGGGTGATGGGGAGATAGTGATGCTATAAAAGGTAATAGAAAGGTCAGAAATTGGAGTTGAGCTAGGGGGGGGGGGGTTAGAAGTAGCTTGGGCATGTTAATCTTTAGGTGGTTAGAAGCAATCTAGGAAGAAATGCCAGGTATGCAGTCGCTGGCGTGAGAAAGGGTAGAGGGAGAGAGAACAGGGGTGGAGAGGTAGATGTGGGTGTCATCAGCATAGAAATTATATTTGAAGCCATAGCTGTTGATAAGCTTACACAGTGAAGACGTATAAATGGAGAAGAGTAGAGGACCCAGGACAGAGCCTAGAGGTACTCCAACAGACAGAGGTTATGAAGAGGAGGAGTCACCAGCAAATAACACAGAAAAGAACCTGTGAGAAAGATAACAGTGGATCCAAGAGAGAGCCATGTCACAGATACAAAGAGAGCTGAGGGTCTGTAGGATGAGGGGGTGGTTAACTGTGTCAAAGGAAGCTGAGAGGTCAAGTAAGATAAGTATAGAGTAGTAGCTGTTGCTTTTAGCGGAAAGAAGATCATTAGTAACCTTGGCGAGGGAAGTTTCAGTTGAGTATTGGGGGCTGAAGCCAGATTGCAGGGGATCAAGCAAGGAGATGGAGGACAGGAAGAGGGTTAGGCCGTCATTAACTAGTTTCTCCAGGAGTTTTGAGGTTAGTGAAAGCAATGATATGGGACGGTAGTTTGCAGGAGAATAACGATAAAGAGAGGATGTCACAAGCAACAAGCAGTAGTAGGATTGTGAGTGAGAGAAGATGAGATTGTAAGTCTTCTGATTGGAGACAGGAGAGTTAGATGGGGAAGTGTTTCTAAAGAGACATTGAAGATCATTAGAGGACACTTTAGGGGATTAGGGAAGAGAGGGTGAGATATGGATAGTGTGGGGGTTATTATTGTTATAGAGACATGGGGACATATTTATCAAGCTCCGTATGGAGCTTGATGCCCCGTGTTTCTGGGGAGCCTTCAGGCTTGCCAGAAACACAAGTTATGAATCAGCAGTCTAAAGACTGCCGTTCCATAAACTGTCCGCCTGCTCTGAGGTGGTGGACAGACATTGCTGGCAATCAACCCAATCCAAAACGATAGTGTTTATTGACATCCCTGCTAGTGGCCGATAGGCCGCAAATCTGCAGGGTGCGGTATTGTACCAGCAGTTCACAAGAACTGTTGGTGCAATGATAAATGCCAAGAGCGTATGCTGTTGGCATTTATCAATGTGCAGCGGACATGATCCTTAATATCGGATCATATCCGCTCGCATCTTCTTAAATAGGCCCCATACAGTGAGTTTTAGGAGAAGAGCAGATAGAAAGAGCAGAAAATACATGGAGATGATAGTACAGGTGTATAATTAGTGAGTATTACCTGTTAGTGCGTTGTTAGAGATGAAGATTGCAGTTTCTCCCTCAAGTTTGATCAAGATTAGTGCATTCATCCCATTGTGCAATACAGACATTTTTTTTTATATCATGAAGGATTATACCACCAGAGACAGTTATTCATTAGTCCTATATATCCACATATCTTCAGTAGCGGTAGTAGGTGTTTCTAGCTAAGATATATTTGTTACTATTGAGCCCTATTTGTATGAGTTTGGCTCCAATTTTGCACATGTGGCATACTGGTTTGTTCAGTAGAGCAGTATTTATTGAGTTTATATTCCCTTTTACTTAGGAATGTCTGGATACAAGAAGTCATTTGGACCCATAGACTTTTAATTTTGGAGCTATGCCTCCATATATGTAGCATCATTTCTGTTTTACCACAGCCTTTCCAAACATTGGCTTGAAGCCGCCGGGTATATACTTTGTAGCCTGGATGGGGTTAGATACCATCTAGTAAGGATTTTAGTATTAAAGGAATATTAAACCCAGAACATGCAATTTTAATTTTTTTTCTAATTTTCTTCCACAAACAAATTTTCTTCGTTCTCTTGTTATCTTTTGTTTAAAAGCAGAAATGTAAGCTTAGGAGCCTGTCCGTTTCTGGAGCACTATATGGCAGCAGTTTTGCAAGAATGTTATCCATTTGCAAGAGCACTATATGACAGCACTATTTCCTGCCATGTAGTGCTCCAGATGCCTACCTAGGTATCTCTTCAGCACAGAATATCATGAGAACAAAAGCAAATTATTTGATAATAGAAGTAAATTGGAAACTGTTTTGGGGTTTCATATCCCTTTAAGTTCTTGAATTCTTGATGAGGTGGACAACCAATTGATATTGGAGAAGATTTGGAGCCAATCTGAGTTCCCCAAGCATTAGCCAACCTCCCTCTTCCACCTTTGAACATGGGCCAGATCATGCCGCTCATCATGAGTTACGATAAATGTTTATAACCTAGGGATATTGAACCACTCATGGGAACAACTGGCCAATGAACTTTGATTATTATTAGTATACAGGGTATGTGTTTACCAGGGTTTGTGTTTATGCCAATTTTTGGTAAGATAAGTAACCTGTTTAAGTTCTATTGCAAAAGATTTATCAGAAAGAGGAAATGTATAATGTTCTGACTTATGATAGTACGTTATTTATAAGTATGACATTTGTAATGACGGATTTTTTTTTTTATATCTAATGTGTGTCTTTACATACGGCTAGATTTAGAGTTTTGTCGGTAAAGACCCGCGTAGCTAACGCTGCTTTTTTTCCCAACGCACCTTTCCAACAACGCTGGTATTTAGAGTTGTCTGAGGGGCTGCGTTAGGCTCAAAAAAGGGTGCGTTGAGCCTAACTTAGCTCCACTTCAACTCTCAATACCAGCGTTGCTTACGGTAGCGGTAAGCTGGGAAAACGTGCTCATGCACGATATCCCCATAGGAAACAATGGGGCTGAGCTGGCTGAAAAAAACCCTACCACCTGCAAAAAAGCAGCGTTCAGCTCCTAACGCAGCCCAATTGTTTCCTATTGGAAAAAACTTTCTAAGTCTACACCTAACACCCTAACATGAACCCGAGTCTAAACAACCCTAACCTTACACTTATTAACCCCTAATCTGCCGCCCCCGCTATCGCTGACCCCTGCATATTCTTATTAACCCCTAATCTTCTGCTCCGGACACCGCCGCAACCTACATTATCCCTATGAACCCCTAATCTGCTGCCCCTAACATTGCCGACCCCTATATTATATTTATTAACCCCTAATCTGCCCCCCCAACATCGCCGCTACCTTAGCTACACTTATTAACCCCTAATCTGCCGACCGGACCTCGCCGCCACTATAATAAATGTATTAACCCCTAAACCGCCGCACTCCCGCCTCACAAACACTAGAATAAATTTGATTAACCCCTAATCTGCCCTCCCTAACATCGCTGCCACCTACCTACAATTATTAACCCCTAATCTCCCGCCCGCACCGTCCCCTAACACCCCTCTAACATAAATATAATTTATACTAAACAAAATAATATTCCTAAAATTAACTAAATTATTCCTATTTAAAACTAAATACTTACCTATCTAATAAACCCTAATATAGCTACAATATAACTAATACTTACATTGTAGCTATTTTAGGATTTATATTTATTTTACAGACAAGTTTGTATTTATTTTAACTAGGTACAATAGTTAATAAATAGTTAATATCTAATAGCTACCTAGTTAAAATAAATACAAAATTACCTGTAAAATAAATCCTAACCTAAGTTACAATTAAACCTAACACTACACTATCATTAAATTAATTAAATAAATTACCTACAATTAAATAAACTATTTTACAAAACAAACACTAAATTACAAAAAATAAAAAAGAATTACAAGCAGTTTAAACTAATTACACCTAATCTAAGCCCCCTAATAAAATAAAAAAGCCCCCCAAAATAAAAAAATTCCCTACCCTATTCTAAAATACAAAAGTAATCAGCTCTTTTACCAGCCCTTAAAAGGGCTTTTTGTGGGGCATGCCCCAAAGTAATCAGCTCTTTTCCCTGAAAAAAAAAAATACAACCCCCCCACCACCCACATACCCCTACTCTAACCACCCAAACCCCCCTTAAATAAACCTAACACTACCCCCCTGAAGATCTCCCTACCTTGAGTCGTCTTCACCCAGCCGGGCCGAAGTCTTCATCCGATGGGGCAGAAGAGGACATCCAGACCGGCAGAAGTCTTCATCCTATCAGGGCAGAAGAAGACATCCGGACCGGCAGACATCTTCATCCAACCGGCATCTTCTATCTAAATCCATCCGGAGCGGAGCCATCTTCTTCCCAGCCGACGCGGATCCATCCTCTTCAACCGACGCCTACTCGCCGAATGAAGTTTCCTTTAAATGACGTCATCCAAGATGGCATCCCGCGAATTCCGATTGGCTGATAGGATTCTATCAGCCAATCGGAATTAAGGTAGGAAAAATCTGATTGGCTGATTCACTCAGCCAATCAGATTCAAGTTCAATCCGATTGGCTGATCCAATCAGCCAATCAGATTGAGCTTGCATTCTATTGGCTGATCGGAACAGCCAATAGAATGCAAGCTCAATCCGATTGGCTGATTGAATCAGCCAATCAGATTTTTCCTACCTTAATTCCGATTGGCTGATAGAATCCTATCAGCCAATCGGAATTCGAGGGAAGCCATCTTGCATGACGTCATTTAAAGGAACCTTCATTCGGCGAGTAGGCGTTGGTTAAAGAAGATGGATCCTCGTCGGCTGGGAAGAAGATGGCTCCACTCTGGATGGATGAAGATAGAAGATGCCGCTTGGATGAAGATGTCTGCTGGTCCAGATGTCCTCTTCTGCCCGGATAGGATGAAGACTTCTGCCGGTCTAGATGTCCTCTTCTGCCCCATCAGATGAAGACTTCGGCCCAGTTGGGTGAAGACGACTCAAGGTAGGGAGATCTTCAGGGGGGTAGTGTTAGGTTTATTTAAGGGGGGTTTGGGTGGGTGGTGGGTTTTAATGTTGGGGGGGTTGTATTTTTTTTTTACAGACAAAAGAGCTGATTACTTTGGGGCATGCCCCGCAAAAAGCCCTTTTATGGGCTGGTAAAAGAGCTGATTACTTTTGTATTTTAGAATAGGGTAGGGAATTTTTTTTTTAATTTTATTAGGGGGCTTAGATTAGGTGTAATTAGTTTAAACTGCTTGTAATTCTTTTTTATTTTTTGTAATTTAGTGTTTTTTTTTGTATTATAGAATAGTTTATTTAATTGTAGGTAATTGTAGGTAATTTATTTAATTATTTTAATGATAGTGTAGTGTTAGGTTTAATTGTAACTTAGGTTAGGATTTATTTTACAGGTAATTTTGTATTTATTTTAACTAGGTAGCTATTAAATAGATATTAACTATTTAATAACTATTGTACCTAGTTAAAATAAATACAAACTTGCCTGTAAAATAAATATAAATCCTAAAATAGCTACAATGTAATTATTAGTTATATTGTAGCTATATTAGGGTTTATTTGATAAGTAAGTATTTAGTTTTAAATAGGAATAAATTAGTTAATTTTAGGAATATTATTTCGTTTAATAAAAATTATTAATATAAATTATTGTTAGGGTTAGAGTTATGTTTAGGGGTTAATAACTTTATTATAGTAGCGGCGACGGTGCGGGCGGGAGATTAGGGGTTAATAATTGTAGGTAGGTGGCGGCGATGTTAGGGAGGGCAGATTAGGGGTTAATCAAATTTATTCTAGTGTTTGCGAGGTAGGAGTGCGGCGGTTTAGGGGTTAATACATTTATTATAGTGGCGGTGAGGTCCGGTCGGCAGATTAGGGGTTAATAAGTGTAGTTAGGTAGCGGCGACGTTGGGGGGGGGGCAGATTAGGGGTTAATAAATATAATATAGGGGTCGGCGATGTTAGGGGCAGCAGATTAGGGGTTCATAAGTATAACGTTGGGGGTGGCGATGTCCGGTCGACAGATTAGGGGTTACATTTTTTTTATTAGAGTGGCAGTGATGTGGGGGGGCCTCGGTTTAGGGGTACATAGGTAGTTTATGGGTGTTAGTGTACTTTATAGCACAGTAGTTAAGAGCTTTATATTCCGGCGTTAGCCCATAAAGCTCTTAACTACTGACTTTTTTCTGCGGCTGGAGTCTTGTCGGTAGAGGGTCTACCGCTCACTTCTCCCAAGACTCCAAATACCAGCGTTAGGCAGATCCCATTAAAAAGATAGGATATGCAATTGGCGTAAGGGGATCTGCAGTAGCCTGGAATCGCGGTAGGGAAGTGAGCGTTAGACCCTTTCCTGCCTGACTCTAAATACCAGCGGGCGGCCAAAAGCAGCATTAGGAGCCCTTAACACTGCTTTTGACAGTTAACACAGAACTCTAAATCTGGGCCATAGTGTTTTATAGATCTTTTTTAAGAAAAAAATAATAAAAACAAGAATTTTGACATGAGCCTATTCCACAAACTGATTAAAAATGTAACTTTAAATGAACCCTTATCACTAGCATTGTAAAAATACATGTACAAAACATTCTAAATAAATCATAAAAATACGTGTATTTTCCTGAAATAGAGTAATGCCATTTACTGTTTGTTTTCTGGATCACAGCATTTTTTATATATATGTTACAATGTCATCTGTCAATCTTTTTTTAACTTACATTATAGCTGTCACTTCACTAGAAAATATGTCAGTCATTTTAAGTGCATAATTATAATAGAGATGACACACTTGTGCAGTGTAAAGGCAATGTTGTAATTTCTATATTCCTACATATGATCATTATTAAGCAAATATATAAAAAATTGGATTAAAAAAATGTTTAAAAAATCATATATATCTATATTACTAGTGACCAATAAGAAGGTGGTTTGGCTTTGAAATACTCTTGCAGTGGTGACCATTAGCCTTATTTAGTAATGATCTTTATTTTTCCAGTATAAAAGCAATGGAAAGTTTAATGTTGTAATATAAGGAGCCTTATTATAAGGTAAAAAACGCAATTTGCCTTGTTTATCAACTGGAAACAATTCTTCAGGTGTTGCAGGCAATAGTTCAGATCAGTGTCAATGTGGTATAAATCAACACAATTGGGCCGATTTAACATTGTGAGAGCGGACATGATCCGATATTGCGGATATTGCGGATGTCAGCTGCACAACGATAAATGCCGACAGCATACGCACTAAGCATTTATCATTGCACCAGCAGTTCTAGTGAACTGCTGGTGCAATGCCGACCCCTGCAGATTTGCGGGCAATCGGCTGATCAGCCGATTGGGTTGATTTCCGGCGATGTCTGCCTGCCGCCTCAGAGCAGGCAGACAGGTTTAGACCGCTGCTTCAAAACTTGTGTTTCTGGCGAGCCATACGGAGCTTGATAAATGTGCTCCTTATTGTTATATATAAAAAAATATACACTTAATTTCAAAACAGTCCTAGACACTCTGTGGCAGAAAATGGCATTGAGACATTCCAGAAGTATTTCCTCAGAAACAAAGTGATGCAAAACATAGTGTAAAACTATAAACAGTGGATTTTATCCCAAAAAGGGTAAAGAGTACTCACAAACATGGCGCTATGGTAGCTCCAAGGTAAATGCTCTTATCTATAAACCTCTGATTTAAACAG
Organism: Bombina bombina; assembly: GCF_027579735.1. Classification (NCBI taxonomy): domain Eukaryota; kingdom Metazoa; phylum Chordata; class Amphibia; order Anura; family Bombinatoridae; genus Bombina; species Bombina bombina. Next base: position 53,239,072 of record NC_069501.1, on the reverse strand, counting down.
GATGTCTTCTGTAAAAATGTATTTTACAATTCCAAATGGTACCTTAAAACATCACTTAAATACAAAGCATGCACAGAAAGTCACTCAGGCCTAGGCTTCAGCAGCAAGCGTGACAGGAACAAAGGATTCCAGTAAAAAAACAGGTTTTTACCATGTACGTCCTCTCAGCTTATATCTTACACCGGTCTGTTTCCACAGCGCTGCTCAGTGTAACGCTGATCCTACTGCCCCTCCTATTGTCATGCTTCACCGACGTACATTTCCAAATGTAACGTGACTTTTTCAAGGATGGAAGAGTTCATGTTGATCTGTCGGTTACAGTGCCCTCCACTAATAATGGCATGGTAAATATGAGCAAAGAAAGCTGTGAAAAATTCTCTTTATTGTTTCACCTTTTTATCTTTTTGTTCATAAAATACACAAAAATACTCTGCTCTCATTAATATCAAACAATTGCAAACAGAACACGGGTTTATAAAAAAATCTTTGTTAAATTTGTGTGGCACAATTTTTAGCACTCCTATGAATTGAGGTAAGACATAGGTCATACTCCCTTAGTCATTCATCACAATAGGTAATATTGAGGAATATAGCTGTAATGTACGGCAAAAGGTTGTTGAGATTCACAAAATGGGTTATAAAAAAGAAAATAGCTAAATTGCAAAAGTTAGTTGCTTCTTTGGGTCAGAAAATCTCCAAAACTACAATACGGCGTCACCTACTTTAAAAGGGACCGGGTTCTATTGTCAGATGAAACCGAAACATACATCAAAATCAACACAAAAAATTGTTTACTGACCACAAAATCAAAGTCCTGCCATGGCCATCCCAATCCCCTGACTTAAACCCCAAAGAAAACCAGTGGGGTGAACTGAAGAGGAGAGTCCACCAGTGTCAACCTCCTGTATGGAGAAATGGTCTCAGATCCTTTGCCATGTATTCTCCAACCTCATCAGGCATTATAGGAGAAGACTCAGTGCTGTTATATCGGTAAAGGGAGGTAGTACCATGTATTGACTAAAGAGTGCCAATAATTGTGCCACACATATATTTAACAAAGGTTTTTTTTTTTTACAAATCTGTGTTGTGTTTGCAATTGTTTGATATCCATGAAAGCAGAGGATTTTTGTGAATTTGTTTAACAAAAGATCAAACGGTTAAACAATAAAGACAATTTGTTACAGCTTTCTTTGCTCATATTTACCAAGAGATCCAATATTAGTGGAGGACACTGTATTTAGCAAATCATTTTTAAAACATCCATACAGATGATTCAATTATTTGAGTTTTAAAACACCAAAAAATGGCTTTTAAAATCTTCATTCAGATACACATCCTTTTTACTTTTAATACATACTTATTTTCAACCTACTTATTTTAAAACAAAGGAAGATCGGTAAGTGGATATAATTTCTTAACAAACATATGCTAAGTATTAAGAATTTAGACATCAATCTAATATGAATTAATAAAACATTAAAACGTATGTTTATAAAATTAAAATATATTTTTTTTTTAAACTTTCTTTATTTGGAGATGTCACAAAATATTAAGCCATTTGGAATCAAAATTACAAAGTAAAACAAAACACAGCATAAGGATCAGCATTTCTGAGTCCAGAATTGGTATTGTCCGTTGTTTTAACTCTTGCTTGTCTTGCAACTTAGAACATAATTAAACGAGTTCAAAGAGAAACAAAATACCATTCTTTCTGTTTTACATAATCTCAAAATACCGCAAGGTAAAGATTTTGCTATTTCTGAGTTTAACTTTTGATATTGTCATCTTTCTAACTTTTGCCTGATTAAAATTCTTATCCCAAAACTTATTACTAAGCTAAACTAATAAAAAAAATATACCATTCTTTATGTTTATGTTTCTGATGAATGACATCTCCTCCTTTTCTATTTTCTCTCCCTCCATTTCCTACAACTTTTCTATGAGTTCTCCTCACCTTCCAGGTCCTATATCTAGTATTCAATTCCCTCCAGTAGTTAAAAACATTTGTTAACTGTAATTCCAGGTCCTAGTAAATGTCCTCCAGAATGTCTCTCTCCCCAGGTGCCCCTCAGCTTCCTAGTATTAGAACTCATATGAAAATCATTAATCTTATATGGGATCTGAACTCATGGATTCTGATTCCATAACTGTTTAAGCAGATTTATCTTTCTGAAGGATGCATAAATCAAGCCACTACAAAGCTATCCTGGAAGAAACGTGTTTCTTTCTGCTATGACAACTCTGAGGATTGTTTTCTTTTACAAGATACGATGAGTCCACGGATTTCATCCTTACTTATGGGATATCGCCTCCTGGTCAGCAGGAGGAGGCAAAGAGCACCACAGCAGAGCTGTACATATAGCTCCTCCCCTCCCTCCCACTCCAGTCATTCTCTTTGCCTGTGTTAGTGATAGGAAGAGGCAGAGTGAGGTGTTAGTTATAGATTCTTCAATCAAGTGTTTATTATTTTTTACGTAGTGCCACAGTGTGCTACTTTGTTCTATGGTGTAGCCTAGACCAGATCAGTCTCTTCAGTAAAAAAGAGAAGCATCTGGTGGCTTTAAAGCAATGGGAACTTGTGGGACATAATTCTCACTGCGCCTCCCATACTGATGTTGCCCTGCTTGTAAAAGTCTGAGGGGAGAGATATACTCAGTACTTTTTATTTCCACAGGCCAATGCGAGGAGAAAGTGAGGACCTTGCAAGCCAGGTGGACTGCCTTACTGCCGGGGAGCAACTTCAGGTAAGTGCTGATTTTTATTTCTGGGGACACACTCACAGAAAAATTGGCACTTTTATTTATTAAGGGACACTGGATAACATTATCCCTAGGAGGGAGGACATGTTATTGGGCAGGCATTGCAGGCACTGGTAGGACGTGGAGAAGAGGCTCTCTTTTTTACTAGCTCTGACTACGGCTTTATTTGTCTATAATCCATTTGGAGGGTTATTATTTCTCTGGGATTGCATGTAAAATGTGGCGCATGTTACGATGTGCTGTTTACTCCCCTGGGTGTTATGTTTTTAGACTATGACTATAGGTTTGTGGTCTTGTTAAAATGGGTCTCTGCTCCATATCGGCGTCTCCATTTTTAACAGCTTTAGCCGCCCGGGAGTTTTTTAGTTTATTACGCCCACAATGGGCGGGGCTATGTGCGCGGCATGTTTTCGCGCTCTTGTTCCTCTGTACTGGGCATGCTAGCAGTGACAGGCGTGGTCCTTTGTAGCCTCCGTTTTTAGAGCAGCAGGGAAAGCGCAAGAGTAAATCACGCTCCACTGCAAGGTTGGGAAACTGTGTTTTTGGGCTTCTAACCTCGGAATAAATCCTGCAGGGTGGACACGCTAGCAGTGACAGGCGTAGTCCTTTGTATCTTTAGCCATAAATCACGCAGGGTTCTTACTCTCTTAGTCAGAGATGCATACTCCTTCATTTATATTCAACATATTTATTGTAAAGGAGTTTGTTGCACTAATCTTAGACGTTATGTTTATTATTTAAAGAGACAGGCTCTTATTATGGTGTTAAAACTTTTTTAATAAAAACGTGAATTGGTTTGTCTTATTCATTTTATGCACTTCACCCTGTGTATTTTCCATGTTATTGGATGGATTTAAAGCAACATTAGGGTTTCCATTGTTGGTTTTTAAAGGGGAATAGGGTTGTTACACACTCATTATGTTTTTCACCCCCAGTATATCCTATGTTAACGGATTACTTTATGATAACATTTGGATATTTTTCCTTTGTTATTTTAAGACACAATACCTCTGTTTTCTGGTGTTCAATTTTATGGATTACATTGTGAAAGATGTTTTTACATTTATGTCCTTTATATTATTGCAAATCCCTTTTTCTGCCTCATCTGTGCGTACAATTTACGATTCAGAGATGAGTTTTTATTAGAGACACCTTTGTCTTGATTGTTGCGGAAAACATTTGGACAAGGTTTTTATACCTGCAGCCTTCTCCTCAAGTGTCCTAATTAAAAAAAAAAAAAAAAGATTTTTTAACGTCCATTCTTTCAGTGCCCTGCGTTTCCTCCACGACTCCCCTGGAGTTGCTTTGCAAGACGTTGTTTCTCGCTGATGAGAAGCGGTCACGAGTCCGTTGTTGGCTTTTCCCATGCTGCAGGGAGAACGCATGAGGAAAAATAACCATTCAGTGAGAGAGGTTCCTGTCACGGTTGTTGCTATCTCAAGGTCCCCTCTCAGACGTGATGAAGAGGATACTTCGGTATCATCTGAGGCTCAATGCTCATTTTCTGACAGTATAATTCCTCCTGCTGATACTGAAGTTGTATCTCTCAGGTTTAAGCTAGCACACCTCCGTTTGTTACTTCAGGGGGTTGTCAATATTAGGTCGTACCGAGATCAGTGCTCAGGAATGGGAGATCTGGGATAGTTGTTACCTTCAGGATCCTAGGGGTAACAGTTTGAGGGGTTGTTCAATATTGGCAACCTATGACTTGTCTGCCGCCAAAAATGTTTTTGATGCACTGGCTCTCTTTAGAAAATAACATTAAGACCTTTAAATCAGTCAGTTATTTCTTGCTGATGCTTCTGAACTCTGGAGTTAACAGGGTCCGGACTTGGTCAGTATCTGGAAGCTCCAGGTGCGGTAGGCTTATTATGGCCGCTGTTGCTTGTGTGGCAGCGTACTGGTTCCTTCGTTGACTGGTTCCATTAGAACAGACATTTTTTTCAAGGAAGTCCAGGATTACAAAGTCTTTCTTCCTCTAAGCAGGAAGGTAACTATTCACAAACCAAGTCTCCTTGGAGACCGACCCAGTCTTGAAACAAGAATAAACAATCCAAGATGCCTTTTGCTGCTCCCAAATCAGCATGAAGGGTTGGCCCCCGATCTGGGATCGGATCTAGTAGGGGGCAGATTGTCTTCTTCATCCCGGCTTGCATAAGAGATGTTCAGGATCCCTGGGAGTTAGAAATAGTGTCTCAGGGATACCAGCAGGAATTCAGAACTTCTTCCCCCAGAGGAAGGTTTCTTCTTCTCGATTGTCTGTAGACCATATAAAGAGAGAAGCGTTCTTACGCTGTATAAGGGACCTCTCCTCCATGGGAGTAATTTGTCCCATTCAAATTCGGGAACAGGGACAGGGGTTTTATTCAAATCTGTTTGTAGTTCCCAAAAAGGAAAGGGAACTTTCAGACCTATCTTAGATCTCAAGAGTCTGAACAAGTTTCTCAGAGTTCCATCCTTCAAGATGGAAACTATTCGTACCATTCTTCCAATGATCCAGGAGGGTCAATTTATAACTACCGTGGACCTGAAGGATGCATATCTTCATATTCCTATCCACAAAGAACATCACAAGTTCCTGAGATTTGCCTTTCTGGGCAATCATTTTCAGCTTGTGGCTCTTCCTTTCAGTCTGGCCACGGCACCCAGAATCTTTACAAGGGTTCTGGGGTCTCTGCTGGCAGTTCTCAGGCCGTGGAGCATTGCAGTGGTGCCTTATCTGGACGATATTCTGATCCAGGCGTTGTCTTATTCGCTAACAAAGTCTCATACTGACATTGTCCTGTCCTTTCTAAGGACTCACGGGTGGAGAGTGAATCTACAAAAGGGTTCGCTAGTTCCACAGACAAGGGTTCCTTTTCTTGGGAACTCTAATCGACTCTCTATCCATGGAGATCTTTTTGTCGGAAGTCAGAAATTTAAAGATTCTGCATACAGACCGAACCCTTCGGTCCAATCCTCGGCCGTCAGTGGCTCAGTGCATGGAGGCAATTGGATTGATGGTAGAGGCAATGGACATCATTCCGTTTGCTCGTTTTTTATCTCAGACCTCTGCAACTGAGCATGCTCAGACAGTGGAATAGAGAATATTCAATTTTGTCTCCTCAAATAGATCTAGATCAGGAGACAAGGGACTCTCTTCTATGGTGTTTGTCGCTGGATTGTCTATCCCAGGGGACATGCTTCTGCAGACCCTCATAGGTGATGGTGACAACGGTCGCCAGTCTGATAGGATGGGGAGCAGTCTGCAACTCCCTGAGGGCTCAGGGTGTATGGATTCGATCAGAGTCTATACTTCCCATAAATATCCTAGAGTTGAGAGCAATATTCAATGTACTTCAGGCTTGGCCTCAGTTGGCTTCGGCCAAGTTCATCAGATTTCAGTCGGACAACATTACTACTGTAGCTTACATCAATCATCAGGGAGGAACAAGGAGTTACTTAGCGATGGCAGAAGTAGCCAAGATAATTCAGTGGGCGGAGGCTCACTCTTGTTATTTGTTGGCGTTTCACATCCCTGGTGTGGAACACTGGGAAGCGGATTTTCTGAGCAGACAGACTTTTCATCCGGGGGAATGGGAACTTCATGCAGAGGTATTTGCCTACCTGTTTCTCAGATGGGGCAGGCCGGAGTTGGATCTTGTGGCATCTCATCAGAATGCCAAGTTTCCGGGATATGGGTCCAGGTCCAGGGATCCCCAGGCCGAACTGATAGATGCCTTGGCAGTGCCTTGGTCATTCAGCCTAGCTTATGTGTTCCCTCCATTTGCTCTCCTTCCCCGGTGATTGCTCAAGTCCAATAGGAGAGGGCTTCGGTGATCCTCATTGCTCCGGCGTGGCCTCGCAGGATTTGGTATGCTGATCTGGTGGACATGTCATCTCAGCCACCGTGGACACTTCCATTGAGGACAGACCTTCTCATTCAGGGACCCTTCCATCATCTGAATCTAGTTCTCTGCAGCTGACTGCTTGGTGATTGAACGCTTGATTTTATCTAAGTGAGGATTCTCTGATTCGGTCATTTATACCTTGATTCAAGCACGTAAGCCTGTTACTAGAAAGATTTTCCATAAGATATGGCGTAAATATCTTTATTGGTGCGAATCCAAGGGCTACTCATGGAGAAGGGTTAGGATTCCCAGGTTTTTGTCTTTTCTCCAAGAGTGATTGAAGAAAGGATTTTCAGCAATTTCCTTAAAGGGACAGATTTCTGCTTTGTCTATTTTGCTACACAAGCATCTGGCAGATGTTCCAGATGTTCCATTTTTTGTCAGACTCTGACTAGAATCAGGCCTGTGTTTAGACCAATTGCTTCTCTTTGGAGTTTGAATTTAGTTCTTAAAGTTCTTCAAGGGGTTCCGTTTGAACCTTTGCATTCCATAGATATTAAGTTATTATCTTGGAAAGTTTTATTTTTGGTTGCTATTTCTTCTGCTTGCAGAGTTTCTGAGCGTTCGGCATTATCTTATGATTCTCCTTATCTTCTTTTTCATTCGGATAAGGTGGTGTTATGTACCAAACCTGGTTTTCTTCCTAAGGTTGTTTCAAATAAAAATATTAATCAGGAAATTGTAGTTCCTTCCTTGTGTCCTAATCCTTCTTCTAAGAAGCAGCGACTGTTACATAATTTGGACGTGGTCCGTGCCTTGAAGTTTTACTTACAGGCAACTAAGGATTTTCAATCTTCTTCCCTGTTTGTTGTGTTTTCTGGGAAGCGTATGGGTCAGAAAACTACGGCTACCTCTCTTTCTTTTTGGCTGAAGAGTATCATCCGTTTTGCATGTGAGACTGCTGGACAGCAGCCTCCTGATCAAATTAGGGCTCATTCCACTAGGGCTGTGGCTTCCTCATGGGCATTAAAAAATGATGCTTCTGTTGAACAGATTTGCAAAGCTGCAACTTGGTCTTCTCTTCATGCTTTTTCCAAATTTTCTAAATTTTATACTTTTGCTTCGTCCGAGGCTGTTTTTGGGAGAAAAGTTCTTCAAGCAGTGGTTCCTTCCGTTTAGGTCCCTGTCTTGTCCCTCCCTTTCATCCGTGTCCTATAGCTTTGGTATTGTATCCCATAAGTAAGGATGAAATCTGTGGACTCATCGTATCTTGTAAAAGAAAAGGAAATTTATGCTTACCTGATAAATTTGTTTCTTTTACGATACGATGAGTCCACGGCCAAACCTGTTTTTATGATACAGGTCTTTAATTTTGTTAAACTTCAGTCACCTCTGCACCTTGGCTTTTCCGTTTTCTTCCTAACTTCGGTCGAATGACTGGAGTGGGAGGGAGGGGAGGAGCTATATGTACAGCTCTGCTGTGGTGCTCTTTGCCTCCTCCAGCTGACCAGGAGGCGATATCCCATAAGTAAGGATGAAATCCGTGGACTCATCGTATCGTAAAAGAAACAAGCATAACCAATAGAATTCAAGTTCAATCCTATTGGCTGATCCAATCAGCCAATAGGATTGAGCTTGCATTCTATTGGCTGTTCCAATCAGCCATTGAATGCGAGATCAATTCCATTGGCTGATTGCATCAGCCAGTAGGATTTTTCCTACCTTAATTCTGATTGGCTGATAGAATCCTTTCAGCCAATCGGAATTCAAGGGACTCCATCTTGGATGACGTCATTTAAAGGAACCTTCATTCATCTGGTGGACTTTGTTGGAAGAGGATGCTCCGTGTCGGCTGGATTGAAGATGGACCCGCTCCGCGCCGGAAGGATGAAGATAGAAGATGCCGCCTGGATGAAGACTTCTGCCCCTCTGGAGGACCTCTTCTGCCCTGATAGGATGAAGACTTCTGGCCGTCTGGAGGATCACTTGTGCCCGGCTTCTTGGAGGACTTCAGCCCGGCTGGGTGATGACGTCTCAAGGTAGGGTGATCTTCAAGGGGTTAGTGTTTTATTAAGGGGGGTTTAGGTGGGTTTTAGAGTAGGGTTGGGTGTGTGGGTGGTGGGTTTTAATGTTGGGGAGGGAGTTTTGTATTTTTTTTTTCAGGTAAAAGAACTGATTACTTTGGGGCAATGCCCCACAAAAGGCACCTTTAAGGGCTATTTGTAATTTAGTATAGGGTAGGGAATTTTATTTTTTTGGGGTGCTTTTTTATTTTATTAGGGGGATTAGATTAGGTGTAATTAGTCTAAAAATTTGTATTTTGTTTTTTATTTTCTGTAATTTAGAGGGTTTTTTTCTCCCTAATTTAGTTTATTTAATTTAATTGTATTTAATTGTAGTTATTTTAGGGAATTAATTTAATTATAGTGTAGTGTTAGGTGTAATTGTAACTTAGGTTAGGTTTTATTTTACAGGTATATTTGTCCTTATTTTAAGTAGCTAGTTATTAAATAGTTAATAACTATTTAATAATTATTCTACCTAGTTAAAATAAATACAAACTTGCCTGTAAAATAAAAATAGACCCTAAGATAGCTACAATGTAACTATTAGTTATATAGTAGCTAGCTTAGGGTTTATTTTATAGGTAAGTATTTAGTTTTAAATAGGATTCATTTATTTAATTGTAGTAATTTTATTTTGTTTTATTAGGGTGTTAGGGTTAGGGTTAGACTTAGGTTTAGGCGTTAATAAATTTAGTATAGTGGCGGCGAAGTTGGGGGCGGCAGATTAGGGGTTAATAAATGTAGGTAGGTGTCGGCGATGTTAGGGATGGCAGATTAGGGGTTAATAATATTTAAACTAGTGTTTGCAAGGCGGGAGTGCGGCGGTTTAGGGGTTAATACATTTATTTAAGTAAGGGCGATGTCCGGTCGGCAGATTAGGGGTTAAAAACTTTAGTTAAGTGTTTGCGATGTGGGGGGGGCTCGGTTTAGGGTTTAATAGGTAGTTTATGGGTGTTAGTGTACTTTTTAGCACTTTAGTTAAGAGTTTTATGTTACGGCGTTAGCCCATAAAACTCTTAACTACTGACTTTTAAATGCGGTAGGAGTCTTGACAGGAGAGGGTGTACCGCTCACTTTTTCAAGCAATCGTAATACCGGCATTAGGAAAATCCCATTGAAAAGATAGGATACGCAATTGACGTAAGGGGATTTGCGGTATGCTAAAAAAAAAAGTGAGCGGTACACCTGTACCTGCCAGACTCGTAATTCCAGCGGGCATTAAAAATCAGCCTGAAATATACACAAATATATGTGTTAGATTGGGTGCGCCTAGTAGTGAGTAACATTAATTGTTGTAGTGTATATCAATATTTAAAACTCATATGGTGTGTTAGTGAGTAAAATTTCTAGAATGGTGCTAAATGACACCTACAATGTCAATATTGACTATTGCAAATAGTGCTAAAAAGAATATATATACAGCAAAATGTATAGCAGAATATATATACACAGATGACACACCAATTATAATGCATATACTGATAAAGATTCTAATAAGTGTATAATGTGTGGCACTTATCAGTTCCTGTAAAATGTCCAGGTTCTCAGGAAAAAAGGAAAGAGATGTTCCCGTGTTCAAAGTAGATGGCTTTGATATCCCAATCGATGGTAACGGTGAACTGTGGCAGGCTGCTTCTTCTGGAAATAGTTGGAGTCCAATCCTGTGAGTCAATGATACAAAAATCAGTCAATGATAAAAATCAGCGTTGGTACCCCTCAACACTGCTTTTTAAGGCTAACGCAAGACTTGTAATCTAGGCGATCATTTTTCAGTGGCCTCTTAATTTTTTCCACAGCTGCATATATACATTGGAGCAATCAAACACCTTGCCATATACCATATCCCTTTTAAAACATTTGTATTAATATATAAATTATATATTTTTATTAAAAGTGTATATATGTGTGTTATTGTTTATTTTAATATGTTTTGGATGTGTTTTGTGCAACTTTCTATTTATCCCTTACAGTTCAGGTCCCAAGTTGGGCTTAATATTCTAGCGCAGTTCCAGCTTTTGCTCAAGTGCAACCAATAACTTTCATCTTGTAATATAAGCCGTGCTTACCCTTCTCTGATAAAGATGATTTACAATGGATTTGTAATATCAAGTCGCATGCTAATGGTAGCATGGATCAGTGACATCATGCATCGCTCCCGTGCTATCATTTGTGTGCCACTTGTAAGTATACCTTATAGGACTTATATATTAGAAAACAATGACATACTAGCAAAGACATACATTTAGACACCATGTAGTCAAGATAAGTGGAACCAAGATAAAATAAATGCAAAACTTACATGCTCAGGAAGAACCAGGGACTAATCTCTGATAGCAGTTGCCTGTGATTGTAATCTGACACTGTTACTCACACATAGTTGTTTGCTGAGTGCTGACTGTGGATCGACATTGAAACATCAACCCTGATCAGATCAGATGTTGGAAGAGCATCTTTGAATTTGCCTGGAGCCTGGACAGGTATTTAAGTGCCCCAGAATGCATTGCACTTAATGAGAGATTAAAAGTTGCTCTGTCTGTATAATATCTGATCAGTGGTAAAATCATTATTGTCAGTTAATGTTATAAATGATCACACTGATCTGGAGCAACTCATGACATAATAGTAAACAGTATAATGAAAGTAGAAAGAGATGGACAAGAATTGCAAGCACTCACAGAAAAAACGTAATCGATTATAAACATGCCCATGCATGCAGGGACAAAGGAGACCCAGCAGGGATATAAAATATAACTTTTATTAGGAATTAGGATAAACAATTATATATGTGGTATGTAAGTGCATTAAAACTTAGATTATTATAGGAAAGTATAGAGTTGGCAACCACACCTTGGTAGGAACAATCAAGGAGTTAACAAATAACACAGCATATGATAAAGAGCTAGTAACTGCTATAAAACTGAGGAGCTATAATTGCAGTGGTGACTCGTGGGTTATTCAAATGGAGGTTCACAATATATAAATTTTGAAAATTAAATAAAATACCATTTAAAAAAAATGCAAGCTTACATTCCTGTTTTTTCAAATAAAGTTACCAAAAGAACTGAGAAAATTTGATAATAGGAGTAAATTAGAAAGTTGCTTAAAATCGCTGCTCTATCTGAATCATGAAAGAAAAAATTTGAATTCAGTATCTCTTTAATGGCCGAAGTACAGCAACTCAGCCCTTGTGAAATGCCTCATAGTTAAATAAATAAGAGGCGTAACTAGAAACCGCAGGGCCCCGGTGCAAGAATCCATGAAGGGCCCCCCCAAAAAAGAATGATTTTTATACTTTTATTTTTTTATTTCCAAACCTATGGCAGTCTAGAGATGAGATCTGTCATGAACAGGGCCATACCAGGCATTTTAATACAGAGCAGCCCAACCTTTAGTTGAGGCCAAACCCAAAAACTCTTGACACACGCAGCGCAGCAAATCTATTTTACACACTATGCATTAATAACATTAAACAGTTTTCTAACAAAATTAGGCTTATTCAGCACAAGAACATGAAATACAAGCTAATGTTTCTTATATATTTTATTTTAATAGAACAAAGTAAGAATATGAGTACACTGTCCATTTGTACCACCTCCATATCCTGCTGTTTTTGCAATGCAAATGTGTTTTTCTAGCTAAAATCTTAACACCATAAGCCTAATGAATTCACATTTTGCCGATGTGGAACTGCAATGATCACACAAAGGCATCAGTGCATTCCCTTCATTATAACACAGGACAGAGAGCAAGTGTTTTTACAGAGCAGAGGGGGGCTGGATTGTATTTACTCTGTTTACATAGCTGTAAAGGACACAGGTGGCTTAATGACTTACAGAGAGTTAAGAAAAAACACAGGATACTTACATTTGTGAATGAGAAGCTTCTCAAATGATTTTCCCCATTTCATGTCATCTTCTGCAGGTGGTCTGAGGGGGCCACGAGGGGGGCTTGGGGGAATGTGGGGGGGCGGGGGGTTGCAAGAAATTTTTGGGAGAAAAATTTAAAAAGTTTTAAAAAAGAAAAAAAATTGTGCTGAAGATGGGGCATCACCGGTAGTTCAGCAGCACCTGGTGAAGATGCTTAGGCTAGATGAGGGGAACTTAAACTACAGTTCCCACACAGTGATAGATAGTGGAACAAATTCCTATGCTCTATAGTTTTATAATGTATCCTACAGTTCCCAATGTGCGCCTCCCACACACACAGCTCTCAGTTTTTTCGAGTGTCACGTGACAGCTGTCTCTCACTCGCACACTGAAAGCTGTGCGTTTAGCAAGGCTATGGCTTGGGCTGTGGGCGGGGCTGCAGGCACTGCAGAGAGAAAGGGGAAAGTGCTTCTCCCTATACTTCTATCTATCGCACATGCAATGCGGTGCGATAGATAGCAGTAAACATGGCAATTTTTTTTTTTTAGACAAAACTGCAGTGGAGCCTAGATAAAAAAATATATAATTATATTTATTAAGTCAAAAAGATTTATTTATTTAATGAAGATTTATTTATTTAAATTGTTAATTTTTTCTTTCTTTTTTTCTTATTCTTTTGGGGTTCACATGCTCATGTGCTCCTATAGAGCCTCCACTGTATAATTGAATAAACTACCAAGGAGAAGCACCGTGTTCAATTAACTAAAGAGCGATGCTGACCCCCCGGTGGATACTGCTAATAAAGGTAGATAATTACGTGCTTGAGTAGGTTTAACAAATTAACATATTATCATGGGAAGGTACCATAACAAAATAACTAAAAAGTGAGGCTAATTCCTGAAACAATTAAAGTTAATAAAGGTACAGGTCCCAGGATAGATATTATAGTAGACTAAAGTCAGTATATCAAATTGCTGCCAAACCAGTAAAGTAGCCAAAATACCACACTACCAGGGAGAAGCACCGTAACCAATTAACTAAAAAGCGAGGCTGATTCTCGAAACAAATTATCGCTAATAAAGGTGCATGTCCAGAGGTAGTGAGGAAGCTAATATGAGTTAGGTAACTCTAAATTTGAGTATAAGCTAATATGGTGGCTGCCAGCTCAGGGAAACGCCTGATGCGCATTTCGCCGACAATGGCTTTGTCAAAGGCTAATCTGAGCTGTGTCTGTCCTCTGCCTTAAGTTGAAGTAAAGATCCAATCAAAAAGGAGAGTGGGAACACACACCCCAATAGTGAGCCTATCATTAAAGCGACTTTCAGATTGGTAGTCCTGTTTTGACGTGTAATACCACGTCCCATATACATACAGAAATGTCTATGAAACATCGTATTGCATCAAGTTTCAAGTACCAGAGCTGTTTACAGTCCATTGATTTGTCCTTAGTGCAAATATTAGTGTGGATCCTAAGCATATTATTTAGGGTTGATAGACGTCAATATTTGTGAATAAATTGTAATCGAATCCATTTACATTACTGAAAAGTACACAAAATTACATACCGCATCAAATTAAAAATACATGAACCGTAAGCAATTAGCTGATATACACTTGAAGCTGGATCTTAATCATAATGTCCAGCATTATTAGACGTCCAATATGTATCTATATGTAGAAGGACAGTTATATGTGGGCATGTATACAGGGACATGGGTCTCAAAACATGTTGATACATCATTCCTGAATTAGATAATTATACTGACATGCTACTGTGTGTTATGACAGTAAGACTAATTGTGATCTACAAATAGTCTGCCATGTGATTTATAGAGTATGATAAACTCAAGATAATGTGTCAGTATTGAAAGAAGGAATGTTATTTGATCTATTAATGCATATCTCAAATGTAGATATGCCCACAAAATAAAATAAAAATATAAGACATAAAAGTAGCTTACCACTTAATAGAGGTGGGTCTGCATGAACATATTAGTGCAAGTATATCTAAACGATTATACATATAGATATCTGTTTTAAAGTATATGAGTCATAACAGTGATATAATACCCACGAAAAAGGGGAGAGAGAAAGAGCTCATCCCCATGTCTGACAACATGTAATATGTCCATATCGTTATTACATTCAATATGAGCAGTAGATTTAATAATGGCTCAATGAATAATTTGAAATACCATATATTCATATTTTACAAGTTAAATCATAACTGTTTAAGTTATGATCATGATATAAGAATACCTATATATGAATATGAGCATACAATTTAAAATATAATGTATACACCCTTGTAAGGATATTACATAACAGTTGTAGCAATAAGTAGGGGTTCATACATAGGGCAAGTGTATATGGAGTTACTAAGTATTAAATACCCATTTGAAAATAGGTCCACAATTACTACAAGAAGGAGCCGTATCCATCCTGTTCATTAATGCCGAATGGTACTAGTGTGTTTAACCAAAATATCCATCTACACTCAGCCTGGAGCAGCATGGATTCCACATTGCCACCTCTTATCCCTGGTTTGATGGCCTGTAGATATAGATATTAAGTGTCGGTTTGATTCCATGGAATTTTAGATAGTGTCTGGCTACTGGGGTCAGACTCTTATTATTCTTTTTGTTATCTTGACAGTTCTTAATACTGTTAGGATGTTCTCCTAGTCTCGTCCGTAGTTCACGCATTGCAATACCGATGTCTTTGTTGCCACATACGCAGGCTAAGCAGGAGGAGGGAGGATTGGGGCAAGAGACCAAAATGGTAGAAAATGATAACAGATTACAAATCATCAACCTCTCATACTGTACAATGTCCCCTAAACATTATAATATTCTATCAAAAGGGCTGTCCTTCTCTCCTACTCCCCAATTAAACAAATTTGAACTGATAAAAGATCTCCATCTTTTCTGTAGAAAACTTGCACTGAAAAAAATGTATAGCACACATAGGGATAGTGCCACGGATGAAATTCGTACTTTAGACACTCTAATAGACTTTTGTATTGAAAGTTAGGGTATTGACACTCAAGACCCCCAAATGTATTTGGACAAAAAACTTAAAACAAGGTCCAAATTTATGCCACAACTCAGCAAGGTATCTCAGATAGATGTTTTCCTCCAAATGGTTATGAAATAATTTTTACTAATTAAGGAAAGCAACATGTCCAATATGAGTAGGGAGGACATGGAAGCTTTTTCTGAGATTCAATAATTGGATGACATTCTCATTAAACCATCTGACAAAGGAGGGAATGTGGTAATTTGGGAAAAGGAACAATATATTAGACAACTTTGTGATGACAAAAGCCATAAGCCCCTTTTCTCTAATCCAACCTCACAATATCTGGAGAAATACAACAATATGATCAATACAGCCAAAAAAGATGGTCTCATAAGTCCCAAGGAGTGGCGATTTTTCAAGTTAAAAATCCGAAAGTATCTACTCTATACTTACTTCCTAAAGTACATAAAGACAAATTGAAACCACCTGGTAGGACGATTGTGTCCAGTATTGGGAGCCTATGTGAACAAGCCAACAAGCCAGTAGATTCCTGGATCTTTATTTAAGGGGCATAGTATGGTCATTGCCATCATTCATCAGGGACACCATGGACATCTTGAGTAAAATCAACAACATAACTGTAGAAAATGATACATTGTTGATAACTTGTAATGTAGAATCGCTGTACACCTCCATAAAACATGATAAGGGATGTGCTGCCGTGAGGTATTATTTGAACATGGAAGCAACAGATAAATGGAAACGTAATAATTTTATAATTTCATTACTTAATTATGTTCTGAAACATATACTTTGTGTTCAATGATCGGTTTTATCTACAAACCCAGGGCACAGCAATGGGCTCATTGTGTGCTCCAACCTACACTAATATCTATTTAGGTTGGTGGGAAAGGCAATTTGTTTTTCATGATGATTTTTACCAATACACTCCACCTTTGATGACCTGTTTATCATTTGGACAGGAAGGGAAGCCCAATTTCAGAGAATTCATAACCATACTGAATATCAATGATCTTAACCTCAAATTGACATATAACATAAGTACTGAAATGGTAGAATTTCTTGACGTGAGAATATACAAGAATGCTGACAACCAATTGAAATCTGATTTATTTCACAAAGAGACTGCCACTAATTCCATACTGCAGTTTGATATCTGCCACACTTTGCAGACAAAAAGGCCTATCCCGACAGGGGAATTCCTGCGTATTAGACGGAATTGTTCTGATGATGCTATATTTTATAAAAGAGCAAAAGAGCTTAAAATTCACCTAAAAGTTAGAGGCTATACTCGTCAAATAATTAGAAAAGCTTTCCAGAGGGCCAAACACACTCCTAGAGAGCACTAACACCAATGAAAAAAATAAGATTTGTTAGTACCTTTAATTCAGAACATAAGCTCACAAGTTAAATACTGAATAGATACACAAATATTCTTAAGTCAGATGAAGACCTAACTCAATTTGTGGGGGATAGAATTCTCACTAGTTGAAGGAAAACACCCACAATTGGGAACAAATTGGTAAGGAGCAATTTTGTGAGGAAAAGGACTAACACTTATATCTGTGGTACATAATCTTGTGGGTCATGTAGCTTTTGCAAATATATGAACAATATCAGAGATTTCCAAACTTTAACAGGTTATTTAAAAAGAATGTATGGATTTGCTAACTGCAGAACGATGAATGTCGTATGCTGCTTAGCCTGCATATGTGGCAAAAAATACATCGGTATTAGAACGCATGAACTATGGACGAGACTAGGAGAACATCCTAACAGTATTAAGAACTGTCAAGATGACAAAAAGAATAATAAGAGTCTGACCCCAGTAACCAGACACTATCTAAAATTCCATGGAATCAAACCGACACTTAATATCTATATCTACAGGCCATCAAACCAGGGATAAGAGGTGGCAATGTGGAATCCATGCTGCTCCAGGCTGAGTGTAGATGGATATTTTGGTTAAACACACTAGTACCATTCGGCATTAATGAACAGGATGGATACGGCTCCTTCTTGTAGTAATTGTGGACCTATTTTCAAATGGGTATTTAATACTTAGTAACTCCATATACACTTGCCCTATGTATGAACCCCTACTTATTGCTACAACTGTTATGTAATATCCTTACAAGGGTGTATACATTATATTTTAAATTGTATGCTCATATTCATATATAGGTATTCTTATATCATGATCATAACTTAAACAGTTATGATTTAACTTGTAAAATATGAATATATGGTATTTCAAATTATTCATTGAGCCATTATTAAATCTACTGCTCATATTGAATGTAATAACGATATGGACATATTACATGTTGTCAGACATGGGGATGAGCTCTTTCTCTCTCCCCTTTTTCGTGGGTATTATATCGCTGTTATGACTCATATACTTTAAAACAGATATCTATATGTATAATCGTTTAGATATACTTGCACTAATATGTTCATACAGACCCACCTCTATTAAGTGGTAAGCTACTTTTATGTCTTATATTTTTATTTTATTTTGTGGGCATATCTACATTTGAGATATGCATTAATAGATCAAATAACATTCCTTCTTTCAATACTGACACATTATCTTGAGTTTATCATACTCTATAAATCACATGGCAGACTATTTGGAGATCACAATTAGTCTTACTGTCATAACACACAGTAGCATGTCAGTATAATTATCTAATTCAGGAATGATGTATCAATATGTTTTGAGACCCATGTCCCTGTATACATGCCCACATATAACTGTCCTTCTACATATAGATACATATTGGACGTCTAATATTGCTGGACAATATGATTAAGATCCAGCTTCAAGATCAGCTAATTGCTTATGGTTCATGTATTTTTAATTTGATGCGGTATGTAATTTTGTGTATTTTTTAGTAATAATTGTAATTATATTATATAATTTATTCACAAATATTGACGTCTATCAACCCTAAATAATATGCTTAGGATCCACACTAATATTTGCACTAAGGACAAATCAATGGACTGTAAACGGCTCCGGTACTTGAAACTTGATGCAATACAATGTTTCATAGACATTTCTGTATGTATATGGGACGTGGTATTACACGTCAAAACAGGACTACCAATCTGAAAGTCACTTTAGTGATAGGATCCCTATTGGGGCGTGTGTTCCCACCCCCCTTTTTGATTGGCTCTTTACTTCAACTTAAGGTAAAGGACAGACCCAGCTCAGGTTAGCCTTTGACAAAGCCGTTGTTGGCGAAATGCGCATCAAGCGTTTCCCTGAGCTGGCAGCCACCATATTAGCTTATACTCAAATTTAGAGTTACCTAACATATTAGCTTTCTCACTACCTCTGGACAAGCACCTTTATTAACGATAATTTGTTGCGAGAATCAGCCTCGCTTTTTAGTTAATTGGTTATGGTGCTTCTCCCTGGTAGTGTGGTATTTTGGCTACATTACTGGTTTGGCAGCAATTTGATATACTGACTTTAATCTACTATAATATCTATCCTGGGACCTGTACCTTTATTAGCTTTAATTGTTGCGGGAATTAGCCTCGCTTTTTTGTTATTTTGTTATAGTACCTTCCCATGATAATATGTTAATTTGTTAAACCTACTCAAGCACGTAATTATCTACCTTGGACTTGCACCTTTGTTAGCAGTATCCACTGCGGGGTCAGCCTCGCTCTTTAGTTAATTGAACATGGTGCTTCTCCTTGGTAGTTCATTCAATTATAGCTCCTCAATTTTGTAGCAGTTACTAGCTCTTTATCATATTCTGTGTTATTTGTTAACTCCTTGATTGTCCCTACCAAGGTGTGGTTGCCAGCTCTATACTTTCCTATATTAATCTAAGTTTTAATGCACTTACATACCACATATATAATTTTTTATCTTAATTCCTAATAAAAGTTATATTTTATATCCCTGCTGGGTCTCCTTTGTCCCTGCATGCATGGGCATGTTTATAATAGATTCCATATTTTCTTTGAGTGGTCACAATTCTTTTCCATCTCTCTCTACTTTCATTATGCATTTTGCATTATGGACAGTGAGCACCCCCCACGTTACTTAATAGATAAAAACGATTAATCTTCTTCTTCTAGAATTTCTAGACCTCTTTATGGGATAAATTGACAAATTTCCCCCTAAAAACGACTATATTACATAATAGTAAACACAATCCAAACACTCAAGCCTTCTTAAAGGACCTGTAAATACAGTAGATTTGCAGAATCAATAAATGCATGATAACAAGACAATGCAACAGCACATAGGGGTCTATTTATGTAGGTGCAGACAGACATGATCCGCTATAGCGAATCATGTCCGCCGCACATCGATAAATACTAACAGCATACGCTGTCAGCATTTATTATTGCACCAGTAGCAGGGAGTGTAAATCAACCTGATCGGATTCGATCTCGCTGATTGCTGTCCGCCACCTCAGAGGTGGTGGACGAGTTACAGAGCAGTGGTCTTAGGACCGCTGCTTCTAACTTCTGCTTCAGTCGGAACTGAAGCGGAGAGGGTCGGAAGCAGCATCCGCTGCTTCATAAATAGACCCCTTAGTCTGAACCTAAAATGAATAGTAGATTTTCTTTCATGACAAATTTTAAAGTTATTTCTATTTCTACGCCTCCTGTATCATGTGACAGCCATCATCCAATCAAATGCCCATATGTATATTCTGTAAATTCTCGCGCATGTTCAGCAGAAGCTGGTGACTCAAAAAGTGTAAATATAAAGAGACTGCAAATTTTGTTAATATAAGTAAATTGGAAAGTTGTTTAAAATTGCATGCTCTATCGGAATCATTAAAGTGAGTGTATCTTTAAACAGTTATACTGCAGTCCCCAACCCAACAGTATGAACGACAGACAGAGCTGCACCAAACCACTCTCCTGTCTCATTGCAGCAGCACACAAGGCATGCAGGTTAGACTAGATGATTATTAGAGGTTTTATTTGCCCCCCTCCCCCACCCCGTTGAAGTCTATGGCCCCACGTCCACACAGTCTTCCAGCACTGAAGTTAGTGCAGACCCTACTGTACTAATTTAAATTTGTTTCTCAATACCGTTAAAGAAATAAAATGACTACTAGAATCCTTGGTGGCACCTGTTGTTTTTGTTAATACGTATTTTAATTCTTCACACTTTCAATTTAAGGACAAAACCCTTTTATGGGCCGCTACTCGGGGTGTCAATCAACCAGATCGTATTCAATTGGGTTGATTTGTGTCGATTTCTGTCCTCTACCTCAGAAAAGGTAGACAGGTTATGGAGCAGCAGACTTTAGACTTCTGTTTCCGGCAAACCTGAAGTCTCACCGGAAACACGGGGCATCAAGCTTCATCGAAGCTTGATAAATATGCCCCTAAAAATGTATTGGCCCACTTGTAATCTGGCAGAATTTTCTATTTCCTTATAAGAAATACCCAATAAAAAGGTTTGTTTACAATTAAATTCTGAATGATCCAGGTAATAAATATTTGATGAAACTGGGTTTGTTTGTTTTTTGTGATAAATGATTTATCCTAAACAGGTTATGAGCAGTGGTCTTTAGACCGCTACTTTATAACTTCTGTTTCCGGCGAGCATTAAAGGCTCGCTGGAAACACTGGGCATTAAGCTCCATATGCCCCTATATATTTAAAATATTCAGAATGTATTTTTTTTTAAATAAATCCAATACTTCAGTGTTGTCCAATTTAAAGGGACAGTTTACTCAAAAATGTTCTCCCCTTTAATTTGTTCCCAATGAGCCACTTTACCTGCTGGAGTAAATTAAATTGTTTACAAGTATTTCCATTACCCTTATATTGGCATTTGGAAGTTTATTTAGCCTGTGGTATCCCCACCCATTCTGAAAGTTTTTGGCCTCAAGGCCAAGCTGTGTTAACACAGCCAGTAGAAGAAATTACACTCCCAGGGGGTATAGAAGAGATAATGCAATAAAATGTTTAATTTTTCATTGCTCTCTCCAAGTATTGGTGATTGGTTTATGGACAGATATAAGATAAAGAAGCAGGTATATGTACACAATGTGATAAGTAATGCGTTCTGATTATACCTAAAAGCTCAACCCATTTTATTAGGTTTTGGCTTCAAAACACAAAATCAGCTAATACATATACACAAATAAGCCTTAAATAGCTAATTCTCATATATTTTATACTCAGCAGCTGGTAAAATAAGTAATTGGAAACACATTAAGGGAAAAACTATTTTAAGTATACTGTCCCTTTAAGTTCACAATGGGTCACAATGCAGCCTTTAAAATACCATTAAATACTGTAAAACTAAATGATCAACAAATACGTAGTCAAAAGATGCAATTACAAGATGCAATAACACTTACTTTAAATGAGAAAGGAGCAGTAGATTTTTACTGCCAAATTTCAAAGTTTCTTTTAATTTCTCTGTCCCCTGTATCCCATGACAGCCAATCACAGATTCATATATACATGCATGAGCTGTGCACTCCTGTACATACTCAGCTGTGTTTGGTGTATCAGAAAATGTACACAAAACTGTACACACTACTACAAGAATTAGCCGCTGTCCTTTTACAACTGTTTATTTGCACTAATTATTTTACAGGCAAATGCTGTTATCAGATGACAACAACAAAGAAACAACTTAGCAAGTCTGAAATAGATCCTCTAAGGGGGCGCACAATAAAATTGGCAATTATCGTCAGGCAGCCCCACTTGAAAACTTTGGATACACAAATCAAATCAATAGAGAAAAACATATAGAAAAGGGGCACCACATATCTTGATACAGTGAAGCCAAATCTGCTTATTGAAACTCTGTGAATGCACACTCATATTTATGTCAGGACTGAAATAGTTCTAGAAAGACCGCCTGGGTTCTTAGTACCCAGCTCATCAAGTCCATCTCTGGAATATAATAATTTAATCCAAAACAAGAATAAAAATCTGGGGCGAGATTACACATGCTGCGTCGCCCACAAAAGCCAGCAACGCAAGTTTTTAGTTGAAGTGAGCGGTCACATATATACAGTGCCACATATAAAAGCGGCGCGTATATTTAACCCCTCGCCCACAGTTTTTACTTCCATAAACTAACATAGAACCAGCGTCGTAATTCAGTATCACATATTCCGCGCAAGGACTTACGCAGTGAAAATGGAAAAATATTACTCCATATTCACCTCACCACACATAGGCAGGTGCAGCAAGCCTTGCGCTAAGTAAATGAGCACTGTAACTTCCTGAAAGTATTAACTAACACCTAACTCATGTGCAATATGCACCTGTGAACCGCAATCCCCCTAACCCTTTAACTAATAAAATCTATCAACCGCTAATCCGCCAACCCCCAACATCGCAAAGTACCTAATAAAGTTATTAACCCCTAAACTGCCATCCCCCCACAATGCAAATAAGTAATCGAATCCCTAAGCCACCTAACCTAACACCCCCTAACTTAACCCCAATTACATAAAATAAAAAATACTAAGTTAAAATAAAAATAAAAAAGACTAACATTACATAAAAAACTAAGATTCAATAAAAATATAAAAAATATAATATTACAAAAAATAAAAAAGTCTACAATTACAGAAAAAAATAAACGAAATTATCCAAAATAAAAAATGGAGACCTAATCTAATACTCCTATAAAAATTAAAAAAGCCCCCCCAAAATAAAAACACCCCCCTAATCTAACACTAAACTACCAATAGCCCTTAAACTGGCCTTTTTTAGGGTATTGCCCTAAGTTTAACAGTTTTTTTTACCTAAAAAATACAAATTAACCCCTAATAGTAATCTCCTCAACCCACCAAACCCCCAAAAATAAAAAACCTAACATTAAAAAAACCTAAACTACCCATTGCCCCTAAAGGGGCATTTGTATGGGCATTGCCTTATTAAAATAAAAAAATCCCTAATCTAAAAAAAAAAACACCCCAAAAAATAAAAAAAGCCTAACCCCAAAATAGGATCCTCCACGCTGGATGGCGCCACGGCAGCCGGTCTTGCTCTGCGGCCACCTCCGCTCCGTGCCGCCTTAGCTCTGAATAAAGATAGAAGAGGTCCCTGCGCTGGATGAAGATGTCGCCACCTGGAAGAAGAACTTCACAGCCGGACTTCAGGAATGGTGAGTACCTATTTCAGGGTTAGACTTAGGCTGTTTTATTTTTTGGGGTAAGTTTTTTGGCTGTAAAAGAGCTGATTGCCCTTTTAAGGGCAATGCCCATACAAATGCCCCTTTAGGGGCAATGGGTAGCTTAGGTTTTTTTAGTGTTAGGTTTTTTATTTTGGGGGGTTTGGTGGGTTGGGGGGTTTACTGTTAGGGGTTAATTTGTATTTTTTAGGTAAAATAGCTGTTTAAGTTATTTGTGTTGTGGAGGGATGGCGGTTTAGGAGTTAATAGGTTAATTAGGTATATTTGCGTTGTTTGGGGTTGGTGGTTTAGGGGTTAATAGTGTAATTAGATACTTTGCGATGTGGGGGATGGCGGATTAGTGGTTAATACATTTATTATGTAGATTGCTATGTGGGGGGATGGCGTATTAGGGGTTAATACATTATTAGGTAGATTGCGATGTGGGGGGATGGCAGATTAGGGGTTAATAAATGTATTAGGTAGATTGCGATGTGGGGGGATGGCGGGTTAGGGGTTAATACATTATTAGGTAGATTACAATGTGGGGGATGGTGGATTAGGCGTTAATACATTTATTAGGTAGATTGCAATGTTGGGGGATGGCGGATTAGGGGTTGATATATTTATTAGGTAGATTGTGACATGGGGGGATGGCGGATTAGTGCTAATACACTGTGGCTGAGCTCTGTAGCAACCTGAGGTTTGCGGGTTCGATCCCCGCGAGGTCCACTCAGCCTTTCATCCTTCTGAGGTTGATAAAATGAGCAGCACCTTGAGACCCTTATGGGTGATTAGCCGCGCTTTACAAGTACCACATACATACATACATTTAGGCCTGGCTAGTAGCATAGGACTTTAAATTTAGAGCCCTTATATATACACACACACACATACTTATGTTGGTACTTAAACCATATCAAAAGATTCAAATAACCATCAAATATAAAAGGTGCTGTGCAGCATGTGCTTGTGCTTATAAGAAAATGAGAAAAAAATTCTTAATGTTATTCCAATCATAAAAATGTAATGCTTATTATTGGTCATACACAGAACTCATAGTACAGACATAGTAATGTACATAAATCTCAATACATGCATTGCATAAGATGGTTCCAAAAACACATCATTGATTTAAAATAGCATTACTTTGCTGAATTAAAGAAACATCATGTAAATCCGTTATTAAATGTATTACATTTCAAATGGCTATATGGATTATGTTACTGCTCCACTCATAGGGGCCCCCCAAATGGCCCCTGATGCCTCTGTTTCTGTGCGAGCCTCTAGGCTCGCCAGAAACAGCAGTTATGAAGCAGCGGTCTCAAGACCGCTGCTAGTTAACTGGTCCGCTGCCTTGGATTTTATACATCGGACAGATATTGATAAATCGGCCCCATAGACTTTATTGAATAGAGCAAGTAAACTGCTGTGCAAGAGCCCTAAATAAATAAATATATACAGACTACCTGTATGATCCAAGTTTAACAAAATACAATACCTCTGTGAGTACAGACAAATAACTATTTTTAACTTCTTGTTGCAAAACTCTGCATAGTTCATGTGCCCTAAACAAGACAGATACATATAGGGGTTGATTTATCAAGATACAAGCCCCTGACCGCTGCAGCTTGCCTCTGGCGGGCTGAATTCCGCTTACGGAATTCAGCATTGCACACAAGCTCTATTTTGCACTTGCGTGTATTCACGCCCCTGCCAGCGCCCAGCTAATCACACGCAGGCAGGAGCTGTCAATCTCCCCGGTTAAAAATTCACCACCTAAGAAGTGGCAAAAGATTAGGGAAGCAAATGTCTGATGACCGCTGCTTGTTAAATACGGTCCACAGGTTCTCTTGTAAGAACCCCCAGCAGAAGGGTTTGATAAATCGACCCCATATAATGGGGCGCACACGTAGAGAGACAGGCACCAAATACAATGCATAAACCGAACGGAGCTGTGGCAATAATACGGATAGAAGATGATTCATCTCCTGTCCTTATTATCGCCACACCACCACTCATAACATGCAGTGAAAGGGTTACATCCTGCTAAATACTGCAGCACAAACAGAAAGTCCCCTCCCCACTATGTATTCGCTCACTCATGCGGAAGTAGTAGCTAGTAGCCTCTGAACAGAAATGATAATTTAGTGCTGTAGACACATTTTTAGCAGCAAAGAAAGTGTTACAGCCTTTCAAATACCGCAGCACAAACAAAGTATCCCCTCCTGACTATGTACTTGCTAGTTCACCCATGCAGAAGTAGTAGCCGCCCGCTGCTGAACTTAAATGAGTTATGTAACAGACAGCACCATTTTAGTGTAAAACAAGTTATGTATTGAAAACAGAGCTAGAGAATGTTCCTATGTTCTTACTACTACATCATACCCTGACCCATGAAGCTATCCAATAAAAAACTAGCCCTTTGGTTGTGTTTTTAAGCCTGTCTGTGCTTAGACTTCTATATGTAAACTGATTGGGTCACATGACAAACATCTAATAGGGACAAACAGGGAACATTTTAAAAAGTGCCCTTAGATTCTGTTCTGACAGTTATTTAATACTTTCTTTGATTTTTATAATTATATTTATTTTAAACTAAAGCCCCACCCCATACCTCCCCTATCCAACTCCTGACAAAAATATTAACCTGCTTTTCCCACTTTACAATTTTATCTTATTTATAAAGGCATTTTATTTTTTATTTTTTGTCCCAAAAACATAAATGAATGTTGCCCCTACTGCCCCTATGGAGGAGCCTCCACTGCCTGTCACTTAAAGTTATATCCCCTTAACTTTTAAGAATCTAGGTCATAAAGGAACTTCATGTTTGCAAATCTGGGAAATCTTTGTTTTTTATATCCATAGCATATGATTTTGTGATGATGTGTCACTTTGTTATTGACTTATTAAGGTTTGCTTCTATATTCATTGCTGAAAAACTATAGAAATCTCACAAATCATATGTGTATTTAAAATGGATTTATTTTATTCTTATTATTAAGCTTCATTTTCATTTCATTTTATATTGTATAATTTTTTGTAGTTCTCACCAGTTTATAAGCTTACATTAGAATATGATCTACTCTGTGTTTTATTAGCCAGAATAATTTTTTAATAACATTTTAGAAACAGAAGATGATGAACAACCTTGTATAAAATAATTAATTATTCCCTGCTATACACACACCTAACAATTCATATCTAATTATATTGCAAAGTTTTGTTCAGGGGTAATAGTTATTTTGTTATCACATTTTACAAGTATTAAAGGGATATAATACCCATATGCTAGATTACCTGAAAGTGACAAGAAAATATCACCTTAAAATCTCTTTGTAAAAATGGAAGATGTTTTACCTCACAATCTTGTGAGATTTGTCAGTAAACTTTATAAAAATGAGTAGGGAAATAACAGGGCTATGTCTGCACATGCCAAATGCACGTTCCCTTGCAAGTAGCATGATTGGCTGCTTAAAGTCTCTTTACAATGAGATGTGGCTACTGAGGAAATTTTGAGGTAAAATATCTTCCTTATTTACATAAATATGTTCAGGTGATATTTTCTAGCCAGCTTTTTACAGCTATGCTGCATCACTTTCAATGTTCCAACATTTATGTATCATATCCCTTACATATTTACTGTGTTGTTAACATAAGAAATATCCATTACTTATTTATAGATTAGGATTTTCAATGTTTTTTTTAAACCTTTGGTGGTGGATTACAAACCTATAGCTGAGAGTTGAGTTTCCTGTGAATCCACAGCTAGAACAGATGTTTCCTCCTGATAATATAAATCTATTACTAATGAAAGTACTGAAAGAAAAAAGGGGACTCTGGATCTATAATTCTCTATTGAAAATCAGCTGAGACTCTCAGAAAGTGCTCCAGTTTTTCCTTTTTAATGAAACTAACTTCTGATGGCCATATCAAAAGGTTCCCGGTGGAGCTACGTTTTACTGTGACAGCCTGCAATGCTTCAGAAACTCATCTTCTTTACTTATCTCAGTCTATAGATGATTTCTACCGCTATGATTTCACTTTAATTTGCTTTCCAGTTCTTTTCAATTTATCATTGTATAATTACTTCTTGACACTAGGTTAACATGTGATGCTTTCTTTCTATTTTATTAATACTTATTTTAGTATCTCCAGTACCATGTTAGCTAGTGTATTCAAATAAAGTAAAAGTCCTTATGTAAGAAAATAACAAAAGCGATGTACAGGTGATAGCTTTAATAGCTAACTAACAGTGGATACAGTTGGAAGTTTTCAGGACACTGAGGTCTCTTCATCCGGCATTCTGATGTACAAAAAAAGCTCAGTCATATTTATATACAGTATACAGAGTAAGGTTTATGCATTTAAAATTGACATAAACATTTGTTGTTTTGTAGTTTTATGATCAGAGCTTTGAAAAGGTTTCACAGGGATGTGGGAAGATGTTTGTGATTTCTGGACATGATAACTTGGATATGAATAACAAAGTGTTAAACAAGGAAACAGAGTACAGGATAATGTTGTAACTTATGTGTGAAAAGGCTGTCAGCCTCCAATAGAAAGGGGATGTTATATCAGTCATCTGAATGATTAAATGGTTCTGGGTAAATGTTTTAATATTAACTAACTAAAAGATTTGTTATGTCCTTAAGAAATATATGAGTTCATAAAGCCATGGGTCAGCTTATAACCCACGATTACATATTTTAAGAAAAAATTGCAGAGACTTACATGTAACTCTTCACAAGGACAGAGAACTAAAATAAATATTCCCAGACACACCTTACCTCTCATAAAGGCAACCCCCAAACCTAAAAAAAACCTGAATTTATACTTACCAATAAATGTATTTCCTTTAGGCTTATAAGAGTCCATAGGGTCGATTTATGAAGCAGCAGATGCTGATTCCGACCCACTCCACTTCAGGTCTGCGTGAAGCGATGGTTTAGAAGCAGCAGTCGTAAGACCGCTGCTCCTTAACTTGTTTGTCACCTCTAAGGCGGCGGACAGCAATCAGCCTGATGGGATATGATCAGGTTGATTGACACCCCCTGCTAGCGGCCGATTGCTATCGGCATTTACTGATATCCGCCCGCACATTAGTAAATTGGCCTCCATAGCTTTATAACATGTGGAATATATTCAAACAACAGGCTCAGTTACTCCCTCTACCATCCCCTGCATCTTCCATCCAACCACTGATAATGAAATTTCTTCCTTACTATCTTCCTCCTCACGCCTCACTACCTACCTGCTTGACCCTATCCCTTCCCATCTAATACCCTCCCTGTCTTCCATGCTCACTCATGCTCTTACTCACATCTTCAACCTATCTCTCTCTACCGGTTCATTCTCATCTTCTTTCAAACACGTAAAAGTCACTCCCATACTGAAAAAACCTCCCTTGACCCTAATTCTCCTGAAAGCTACTGCCCCATATCACTGCTTCCACTAACATCAAAACTCCTTGAAAAACTAGTTTACAATCGCCTAACCCACTTCCTGTCCACCAACTCCTTGTTTGACCCCCTGCAATCAGGATTCCGCCACAAACACACAACTGAGACTGCCCTTATCAAGGTTACTATCTTCTCTCTGCTAAAAGTAATGTCCACTACTCGATAATCAACTTACTTGACCTCTCAGCTGCCTTTGACACAGTTTACCAACCCCTCCTCCTACAGACCCTTAGCTCTTTTGGCCTCTGTGACACTGCTCTTTCTTGGATTCACTCCTATCTTTCTCACAGGTCTTTTTCTGTGTCATTTGCTGATGACTCCTTTTCTCCAATGCCTCTGTCTGTTAGAGTACCTCAAGAATCTGTTATGGGTCCTCTACTCTTCTTCATTTATACTTCTTCACTGGGTAAACTTATTAACAGTTATGGCTTCAAATATCACCCCAATGCTGATGATATCCAGATCTACCTCTCCATCCCTGCTCTCTCTCCCTCTGTCCTTTCTCATGTCAGCGACTGCTTATCTGGTATTTCTTCCTGGATGGCCTCTCGCCACCTAAAGATTAACATGTCCAAGACTGAGCTCCTCCCCTTAAGGTCTACGCCGACTTCTAACTTTTCTATCCCTGATGACGACATCACCATTTCCCAAACGCTCCAAGTCTGCTGCCTCTGAGTTACACTTGGCTCAAATCTATCCTTCGTCCCCCACATCCAATCACTTTCTTTATTCTGCCGCAACCACCTATGCAATATTTCCAAGATTTGCCCTTTTCGAGTGCTAACATCACAAAGCAAATAATCCACTCCCTTATTATTTCCCGACTTGACTACTGCAAAAACCTACATACTGGCCTTCCTCTTTCCCATCTCTCCCCCCTTAAATCCATCCTAAATGCCTCTGCCAGGCTAATCCTCCTTTCCTTTTGCTCTGTATCTGCTGCACTTCTCTGTGAGTCCCTTCATTTGCTCCCCATTCACAGTAGAATTAAATTCAAAATTCTCACCCTTACATACAAAGCTCTCACCAACACCACTCCCCACTACCTATACTCTCTAATAAACAAGTATACTCCAGTCCACCCAATAAGATCCAACAATGACCTGCTCCTTGCATCTTCAAATATCACCTCTTCCCATGCTAGACTGCAGGGCTTCTGTTGTGCAGCACCTACCTTCTGGAACACTCTCCCTTGTGCTGTCATGCTTTGCCCTAATCTTTCTTCCTTTAAATGCTCCCTGAAGACTTTTTTTTTGTTCAGAGAAGCCTACCACCCAGCTCAATAATATATTAATTTCACTTACCTAACATTTCCCTCATCTAACTCTGCATTAACATCTTTCCCAATCTTGCAGTCCTCGCTTCCTGTTTCTCAACCTTCTACCCTTCTAGATTGTTCCCACTGTAAATGGACTCTCAATTCCTCCTGTATGTGTTAAAGTATAATAATAAATAATAATAATAATAATTCCAGCCTATCAAGAGCAGGTCAAGAACCCCCCACAGAACACCCCTCCTCTCCCTCTCCAGTTTATGTATAGTCAAGCAGAGGAGAGAAACAGAAAAAAAGGCAGGAAGGAGAGAAAGCAGGGTTTTGAGGTGCAAATGAGAACTGTCACCCATATTAAAAAAAATAGGGTGGGGGCTATAGAATCTTATTAGCCCGAAGGAAATAAATGTATTTGTAAGTATGAATTCTGTTTTCCTTCTTAGCTGATGAGAGTCCATGTTAAGGACGGGTGGTACAAAAAGTAGGCAGTTCCTATTTGCCGGACACTGTGGCCTGAATGACTTTCCTGCCAAAAGCTGCATCAGAAGCAAAATGTCAAAATGATAAAACTTGGAAAAAGAGTAAAGGGAAGGCCAAGTTGCCACCTTGCAAATCTGTTCCAAGGAGGCATCATCCTTGAAAGCCCAGAAAGTATTTACTGATCTCATAGACTGAGCAGTTATTCTTTTCTGTGGCGGTTTTACTGCAAACCTCGTGCTTTACAAAAGGTACATAGATGATATCTTAATGATTTGGAGTGGAGATATCATGGGTTTGGAGAGATTCTTAACAGACATGAATTGTAATACACTAGGCTTAAAATTCACTAACAGCATCAGCAAAGATAAGATCATCTTCCTTTATCTGGAAATTGAAATAATAGACAATTTATTAAACACTAAAACACATTTTAAAGCAGTTGATGCTAATAATTTAATATATTCTGAAAGTTGCCACCTGAGAAGATGGAAAGAAAATGTACCTAAAAGTCAATGCATCCGATTACGTAGCAATTGTTAAAAAAAACTCAGATTACTTGGAACAAGCAGATATCCTAGAAAGAAAGTTCCTAGAGAAGGGTTATAAAAAAGATCTACTTACCAAAGCTAAAAAAGAAATTGAATCTGTTGATAAAAAAAGAATTTATGAAATATAAAGAAAGGCCTGAGAAATTCACTTCAGATAGTAATATTATAAATGTACCATTAATCACTAATTACAATGACGATCATAAGACCTTGAGTAAAATCGTGAACAAACATTGGCATCTAATACAAAATGACCCCGTTATAGGCGACAAAGTTTCCTCATATCCTAATATTATCTACAGAAAGGCCAGAAACCTGAAAACCATACTAGCCCCCAGTGAGTTCAGAACTGAATCAAATAAGAACAAACAAATTAGCTTAACAGAGGAAAATATAAAGGGCTTCTTTCCATGCATCAGCTGTAAGTCATGCCAACATAGCGGTAAAATCAAAGAATATAGCTCTACCCAAATAGGAAAAATATACAAAATCGATAGCACCATTAGATGTCAAGACAAAGGGATAGTTTACATGATCCAATGTACATGTAACAAGCAATATATAGGAGAGACAACTAGAACCCTAAGGGAAAGGATTCGTGCGTGAGCACCTCTGGATGATTGAAAAGGGAAAAAAAGACATATATTTGTATCAACATTTTAGGGACAAACACAATAACAATTTGGCAGATTTTAGTTTCTGGGGGATTAAAAAAGTAACACGAAATTGGAGAGGAGGTAATTTAGAAGTTGAACTACTCAAAATTGAATCTGAGACTATTTACACTCTACAAACCCTCCAACCCCAGGGATTAAACTCTGAATTAGAAATTTCTTTATTTTTATAATCCTTACTTTATTTTTTCCAGCCCCATTGTTTTTTCCAGCCCCACAGTTTTAGTAACTACCTTATTATTATACCTTCCTTTGATATGTATTTAGCTCTTGGTATAACTCCCCTATTCTTATTTCCCTGTTTCTTTATATCGATTGCATATCAGTAGTCTTATACATCCACCATTCTATTGGTTAGTTCCACGCATTCGTTTTTATTATCATACTGATATATCAATTAGGTTTAGGGCTTATACATTTCCTTTTCCTACATCATCTACATATGTATTATTTTGACCCTCATAGCCTACTTTTATATGTTTAATCACCATTTATATACATAGTCACAATCATATAGTTAGTATACAACTAACGAGCTGATATCTATGTTAGAAATTTAAACAATTTTGTTAGCTCCTCGTTTATACTTTATGTATATTTAGTTCAACTAGGAGAGGATAATTTTAACTATTTTAGCAATATTAACATTTAACATCCCTATTTATGAGCTTGATTTGAAATGTAATGATTTTAAATAACATAATTTATGCTTACCTGATAAATTTATTTCTCTTGTAGTGTATCCAGTCCACGGATCATCCATTACTTATGGGATATATTCTGCTTCCCAACAGGAAGCTGCAAGAGTCCACCCACAGCAAAGCTGCTATATAGCTCCTCCCCTAACTGCCATTACCAGTCATTCGACCGAAAACATGCAGAGAAAGGAAAACCATAGGGTGCAGTGGTGACTGTAGTTTAATGGAAAAATTACCTGCCTTAAAGTGACAGGGCGGGCCGTGGACTGGATACACTACAAGAGAAATAAATTTATCAGGTAAGCATAAATTATGTTTTCTCTTGTTAAGTGTATCCAGTCCACGGATCATCCATTACTTATGGGATACCAATACCAAAGCTAAAGTACACGGATGATGGGAGGGACAAGGCAGGTACTTAAACGGAAGTTACCACTGCCTGTAAAAAACCCTTTCTCCCAAAAATAGCCTCCGAAGAAGCAAGGTATCAAATTTGTTAAATTTGAAAAAGTATGAAACGCAGACCAAGACTCCATCTTGTAATCTGTTCAACAGAAGCCACATTTTAAAAAGGCCTAAGTGAAAACCACAGCTCTAGTAGAATGAGCTGTAATCCCTTCAGGAGGCTGCTGTCCAGCAGTCTCATAAGCTAAATGAATTATGCTTTTTAACCAAAAAGACAGAGAGGTTGCTGAAGTCCTTTGACCTCTCCTCTGTCCAGAATAGACAACAAACAAGGTGAATGTTTGATGAAAATCTGTAGTAGCTTGTAAGTAAAACTTTACAACACGAACCACGTCCAAATTGTGTAATAAACGTTCCTTCTTTGAAGAAGGATTAGGATACAAGAATGGAACAACAATCTCTTGAGTGATATTCTTGTTAGATACCACCTTAGGTAAAAACCCAGGTTGGTACACAGGACTACCTTATCCGTACAGAGAACCAGATAAGGAGAATCACATTGCAACGCAGATAACTCGGAGACTCTATGAGCCGAGGAAATAGCTACCAAAAAGGAACTTTCCAAGATAGAAGTTTGATATCTATGGAATGAAAAGGTTCAAATGGAACTCCTTGAAGAACCTTAAGAACCAGCTTTAAGCTCCATGGCGGAGCAACATTTTTAACCACAGGCTTGGTTCTAACCAAAGCCTGACCAAATGCCTGAACGTCTAGAATACCTGCCAGACGCTTGTGCAAAAGAATAGACAGAGTAGAAATCTGTCCTTTTAAAGAACTAGCTGACAACCCTTTTCTCAAAATCATCTTGGAGAAAAGATAATATCCTGGGAATCCAGACTTTACTCCATGAGTAACCCTTGGATTCATAACAATAAGATATTTACACCATATCTTATGTTAAATTTTCCTAGAGACAGGCTTTTATGCCTGTATTAAGGTATCAATTACTGACTCGGAGAAGCCATGCTTTGATAACATCAAGCGTTCTGTCTCCAGGCAGTCCATCTCAGATTAGTTATATTTAGATGGTTGAAAAGACCCTGAGGTAGAGGGTCCTGTCTCAGAAGCAGAGACCGTGGTGGAAAGGATGACATGTCCACCAGATCTGCATACCAGGTCCTGCGTGGCCACGCAGGTGCTGTCAAAAGCACCAAAGCACTCTCCTGCTTGATCTTGTGCAAACCCCTCCGGAGGGAATTCCCACTCCCCCGGATGAAAAGTCTGACGACTTAGAAAATCTGCCTCCCAGTTCTCAACACCTGGGATAGGGATAGCTTTTAGACAAGAGTGAGTCTCTGTCCAGTGAATTATTTTAAGACTTCTAACATTGCTAGGGAACTTCTGTTCCCCCTTGATGGTTGACGTAAGCCACAGTCGTGATATTGTCCGACTGAAATATGATGTACCTCAGAGTTGCTAACTGAGGCCAAGTCTGAAAAGCATGGAATATCGCTCCCAGTTCCAGAATATTCATTAGAAGGAGGGTCTCCTCCTGAGTCCACTATCCCTGAGCCTTCAGGGAGTTCCAGACTGTATCCCAACCTAAAAGGCTGGCATCTGTTGTAACAATTGTCCCATCTGACCTGCGGAAGGTCATACCCTTGGACAGATGGACCCGAGATAGTCACCAGAGAAGAGAATCTCTGGTTTCTTGGTCTGGATTTAACAGGAGAACAAATCTGTGTAATCCCCGTTCCTCTGGCTGAGCATGCATAGTTGCAGTGGTCTGAAATGTAGGCGTGCAAACGGTACTATGTCCCTTGCCGCTAGCATTAAGCCGATTACATTCATGTACTGAGCCACCAAAGGGCGCGGATGGAATGAAGAACACGGCAGAAATTTAGAAACTTTGACAACCTGGACTCCGTCAGGTAAATTTTAATTTCTACAAAATCTATCAGAATCCCTAGGAGGGAAACCCTTGATATTGGGGATAGAGAACTCTTTCCTTGTTCACTTTACACCCATGCGATCTCAGAAATGCCAGTACTACGTCCGTATGAGACTTGGCAACTTGGATGTTTGACGCCTGTATCAGGATGTCGTCTAAATAAGGGGCCACTTCTATGCCCCGCGGCCTAAGGACCGCCAAAGTGACCCCAGAACCTCCATAAAGATTCTAGGGGCTGTAGTTAACCCAAAGGAAAGAGCTACAAACTGGTAATGCCTGTCTAGAAAGGCAAACCTGAAAAACCGATGGTGATCTTTATGCATCGTAATGTGAGGATAAGCATCCTTCAAATCCATTGTAGTCCTCTATTGACTCTCCTGGATCATAGTTAAGATGGTACGAATAGTTTCCATCTTAAATGATAGAATTCTAAAGAATTTGTTTAAGATCTTTTAGATCCAAAATAGGTCTGAAGGTTTCCTTTCCTTGGGAACCACAAACCGATTTGAGGAAAACTGTGTCCCTGTTCCTCTATTGGAACTGAATGGGTCACGTACACAATGCAAGAATGTCTCTTTCTTTATCTGGTTTGCAGATAAATGTGAAAGGCAAAAACTCCCCTTTTTTGGGGGGGAAAGCTTTGAAATCCAGAAGATATCTCTGGGGTATAATTTCCAATGCCCAGGGATCCTGGGCATCTCTTGCCCACGCCTGGGAGAAGAATGAAGTCTGCCCCCTATAGGATCCGTTACCAGATAGGGGTCCGTTCCTCATGCTGTTTTAGAGGCAGCAGCAGGCTCCTTGACCTGCTTATCTTTGTTCCAGGTCCGGTTGTCTGCCTTAGAGGAAGTTGATGCCACACCTGCCTTGAATTTTCGAAAGGCACGAAAATTAGGCCTTTTTTGTCCCTTGATTTGGACCTGTCCTGAGGAAGGGCATGATCTTTTCCTCCAGTGATATAAGTAATAATCTCCTTCAAACTAGGCCTGAATAGGGTCTGCCCCTTGAAGGAAAGTTAAGTAGCTTATTTATTAAAGTCACGACAGCTGACCATGATATAAGCCATAGCGCTCTGCGCGCCAGTATAGTAAAAAACAGAATTCTTAGCCGTTAGTCTAGTCAAAGGAACAAAGGCATCAGAAAACAAAGGAATTGGCTAGCTTAAGTGCTCTAAGCTTGTCAAATATATTCATCCAATGGAGCCTGTAAAGCCTCATCAAGAGACTCAAACCAGAACGCCGCAGCAGCAGTGACAGGAGCAATGCGTGCAAGGGGCTGCAGGATAAAACCTTGTTGAATAAACATTTTTTATCCATTGGATCTAAAAAAAGCACAACAGTCCTCGCCAGAGGTAGTGGTACGCTTAGCTAGAGTAGAAACTCTTCTCTCCACCTTAGGAACTGTCTGCCATAAGTCCCGTGTGGTGGCAACTATTAGAAAACATTCTTCTAAAAAATAGGAGGGGAAGAGAACGGCACACCTGGTCTATCCCATTCCTTATGAAAAATTTTAGTAAACCTCTTTAGGTATTGGAAAAACATAAGTACACACCGGCACTGCATATTATTTATCCAGTCTACACAATTTCTCTGGCACTGCGATTGTACACATTCATTCAGAGCAGCTAAAGCCTCCCTGAGCAACAAGTGGAGGTTCTCAAGCATAAATTTTAAATGTAGAAATATCAGAATCAGGTTAAATCATCTTCCCTGAGTCACAAATATCACCCACAGACTAAGCATATTGTGAGGTAGTATCAGACATGGTTCTTAAAGCGTCTGTATGCTCTGTATCTACCCCCAGAGCTGTTTTGCTTTCCTTTAATTTCAGGTAGTCTGACTAATACTGCTGCCAGTGTATTATACACAACCTTTGCCATGTCTTGTAAAATAAACGCTATGGGCGCCATTGATATACTTGGCGCCATTTGAGCGTGAGTCCCTGGAGCGGGAGTTAAAGGGTCTGACACATGGGGAGAGTTAGTCGGCATAACTTCCCCCTCGACAGAATCCTCTGGTAAAATAAACGCTATGGGTGCCCTTGATGTACTTGGCGCCATTT
This sequence comes from Bombina bombina, assembly GCF_027579735.1. Lineage (NCBI taxonomy): Eukaryota > Metazoa > Chordata > Amphibia > Anura > Bombinatoridae > Bombina > Bombina bombina. Next base: position 53,201,829 of record NC_069501.1, on the reverse strand, counting down.
GAGCGTGAGTCCCTAAAGCGGGAGTCAAAGGGTCTGACACGTGGGGAGAGTTAGTCGGCATAACTTCCCCCTCGACAGAATCCTCTGGTGATAATGTTTTTAAATACAAAAAATGATCTTTATTGTTTAACATGAAATCAGTACATCTGGTACACATTCTAAAATGGGGTTCCACCATGGCTTTAAACATAATAAACACAGAGCCTCCTCTATGTTAGACATGTTAGAACTAATAAAGAGACTAGTAAGCTTGGAAAACACTTTAAATCAAGTTAACAAGCAAATATAACAAACGTTACTGTGCCTTTAAGAGAAACAAATTTTGTCAAAATTTGAAAAACAGTGAAAAAAGGCAGTAAATCAAACGAAATTTTTACAGTACATGTAATAAGTTAACAGAGCATTGCACCCACTTGCAAATGGATTATTAACCCCTTAATGCAAAAAACAGATAAAAAAAAAAAAAAAAAAAAAAACGACATTTTTTTAAACAGACACAACAAAACTGCCACAGCTGAGCTGTGGATTACCTTCCCTATAACTGTTTCTATGCAAAATTTAAGCCAGCCATGTGGAAAAATTAGGCCCCAATAAGTTTTATCACCAAACAAATGTTAAAAAACGATTAAACATGCCAGCAAACGTTTTAAAACACATTCTTATAAGAGTATGTATGTCTATTAATAAGCCTGATCCAGTCGCTATCACTGCATTTAAGGCTTTACTTACATTACTTCGGTATCAGCAGTATTTTCTTAGTCAATTCCATTCCTTAGAAAAATATATTACTGCACATACCTTAGCATATATCTCTATCAATCAGCCTGGTACCAGTCGCTTTCACTGCATTTAAAGGCTGTACTTACATTACTTCGGTATCAGCAGTATTTTCTTAGTCAATTCCATTCCTTAGAAAAATATTTTACTGCACATATCTTATTTGCAGGAAAACCTGCACGCCATTCCCCCTCTGAAGTACCTTACTCCTCAGAATGTGTGAGAACAGCAACTGGATCTTAGTTACGTCTGCTAAGATCATAGAAAAAACGCAGGCAGATTCTTCTTCCAAATACTGCCTGAGATAAACAGCACACTCCGGTGCCATTTAAAAATAACAAACTTTTGATTGAAGAAATAAACTAAGTATAAAAAACCACAGACTCTCACGACCTCCTATCTATGTTGAGACTTGCAAGAGAATGACTGGTAATGGCAGTTAGGGGAGGAGCTATATAGCAGCTTTGCTGTGGGTGGACTCTTGCAGCTTCCTGTTGGGAAGGAGAATATATCCCATAAGTAATGGATGATCCGTGGACTGGATACACTTAACAAGAGAAATGTATGTCTCTTCTATTATATATATGTGTATTTGTATACCACCTTATTCAATTGAATGAATAACCATGGATTCCACCTTTATGGAATGAGGTGTTGTTTACCAGCTCCAATAGGATTGAGATATTGATCAACCAATGAATTGAACACCTTTAAAAGGTATGTTAGAACCACCTGGAGTATCTTGATAAAGCCCTCACAGGGTGAAACACGTAGAATAGTCCAGTTGCTTTGTTTTTGTCAGTGGGACACACTACAGCCCCTCATGTGGACTCTATAATTTCAATGATTTAGGAGATAAAGCTGCATCGAAGACCAGGGATCTGAACAACGCTGAGCAGGTGTCCACGATAATCTTCATTGCCGCATCCGTTTTGCGGATTTTCAACAAACTATCTCTTCACATTATTTACCTGTCAGGATTATTTGACTGTAAGAATTTACTCACTATCATTAACCGCTATTTCTACACCTCCGTACACGTCCCTAATAAGTGTATTCCTCCAACCTATTAGACGAGGGGTGTATCACAGAAATCACCAATCACATAAGAGGTGTGCGGTTTGCATTCAGCAGCGAAAGACCCAGATGGACACAGACGCTGAAGGGAGCAAATGGAATGGATACTTGATCTAGACACAAGCTTTTGTTATACAGAATCTAGTAAGGTACCTTAGAATCCACATTCCATATGACTTTTATATTACAGGAACATTGAGACAAATGTCTTCAGTATATTTTTAGTAGTTTCAAGTCGGCCAGAATCTTTTTATGATTAGTAATTTAAGGGAGACGTCCCTTCATCTTTTATATACCCATCTTTTACGTATTCATATTGGGTCTGTCTTATATATTTGTGTCATTATTGCTTATTTTTAGAATAAATATTCTTGTATATACTTATGCGTTTCTAATTCCATACATCCTTATATATATCAAAATATCCACACGCTTTAGATATCTGACGTTTTCAGTCCTTCACAGTAGACGCTTTTCAGCTCCTTTTTAAGTTTGTTTAAACATTTACACCCACAGCTAAAGTCTCTCTCTCTTTTATTTTGGGAAATAGACTGAAGAAATCTACACCATTCACTTTTTACTTATTACATTATTGGATTGTTAGTTTTTAGTGTTTATGATACACCTTTAGTTATTCACTACTTTGCACTATTATTGAATAAGACGTATAAGAATACGCACATACTTGATATTTGGTGAAATGCTTCTGCAATGCTGCCCCCTGCACATTTGCGGCTAATCGGCCGCTAGCAGGGGGTGTCAATCATCCCGATTGTATCCGATCGGGATGATTACTGTCCACCGCTTTGTGAATAACTTTGCTCCTTTGCTTTTCTCAAAGTTACTGAGCACAATATATCAATCAATAATTAATGAGTCTATATATATATAATGACAACTAGACTGTGTAATCCAGTAAAAACAAAACAGTCCTTTATTGGGCTTCTTAAAAAACATATAGTCCATACAATTGGCAGACACACAGATGCCAGGTATGACAAGGTATGACAATACATAATCACAAAAGCTCTGACAACTTCAGTGAAACCATTGTGTTCACCACAGAATATAGACAGCAATATGAGAGCATAGTAAAAATTCTTAAAAAACATTTACACATACTATCGAGGGATTCAGCACTGAAACCCCTGATAAACCATTGTATGTTTGTTTCAAAGAATAAGAAAACGCTAGCTAGATCACTTTCCCCAAGTTTGGTGAAAAATAAAAATAGGCCAAGCATTTCTAACTGACTAACTAAAAAGGGAAATTTTAAATGTGGCAGCAGGAATTGTCATACCTGCACTAATATTAAGATAGGGAAATCTTTTATATCCAACTATGACAATACCGAATATCACATTGATTTCTATGCTAACTGCAAAACCACATTTGTAGTTTACTTACTTACATGTAACCTATGTCAGAGTCAGTATGTAGGTAAGACGTCACGTAAAGCCAGAACTAGGTTTAGTGAGCATGTCAGAGATGTTAAAAATTATTACAAGGATTCAGCCGTAGCCAATCATTAATAATTTGCATTTTACACAGATAGCTGATATGTCGATACAAATTATAGATATAGCCACTATTCCTCCTAGAGAAGGTAATAAACAGAAAATTCTAGACAAAAAGGAATCGTTTTGGATACTGAAACTACGCTCACGAGTTCCAATAGGTATGACTAAAGAGTGTGATATAAATTACTTCATTGATAGCTAACTCTGTATCCATTATTCCTTACTAATATATATTTTGTCACTCTATCTATTTAAAAGTATGTACAGATTTTGCTATCTGGTGGATGTATAGTTTATAATTTCTATCACTCTACCTTAAGATAAATAAATGTTTGAATATAGTGTATCATATTATAAAAGGTTTTGTGTATTCAGTATCCTCATTTGAAATTTTTACAGTAGTATTATACAATAATCCTGATTATAGGATCATGTTTATACTTGGTTTGCGATTCTATTTTCAATTGACCCATCGAAAATACATTTTGTTTTATCTTCATTGCTTTTAATTGTAACCTGTATTGTGAGGAAGGGGTTAACAAATCCCCATATAAGGGATACCTAACCTCATTCATGTTAGCCTATGATTAAGCGCCACTAGGGGGCATGAAACGCGTCAGGTCATTTGTCCCTCTTGTCTGTGTGACTGCCATTTGCACGGACTATATGTTTTTTAAGAAGCCCAATAAAGGACTGTTTTTACTGGATTACACACTGACAAGTGCCTGCATTTATTCGTCTAATCTCTTTGTTTTCGGGTTGATCACCCATTGCTAAGGCACTCCGTTATTGAGCCTCAGATTGGATGGTTTTCTTTGTAGTGGTTCTGGTCTAATGCAGCCACACGCCATGGCTTTTGCTTGATAAAAAGACAACTGGTCAAAATAACAGACCTCAAATAATGAAAAGAAAACAAGTTCATATTCATTTTTAAACAACACAATACCAATGTTTTAACTTAGCAAGAGCTCAGATATCTATATTTCTCTACACCAGTATTTCACATTGTTGTTGGGTGACTTTATGCCACTCTTGGTGCAAAAAATCAATTCATCCATCTTCATCTTGATCACATTCCAGAGGTTTTCAATGTGTTTCTGGTCTGGAGATTGGGCTGGCCATCACAGGGTCTTAAAGGGATAGTATACACCAATTTTCATATATTTGCATGTAATAGATACTACTATAAATAATACTATAAATAATAATATGCACAGATACTCATCTAAAAATCCAGTATAACCCTTTTAAAAACTTAATTAGAACTCCAAGTTTAGCACTGTTGATTAGGTTACAGGAACACCCAGGTAAAGAAGCTAAATTGCAGACACTCCCCCCTCCCCCCCTTCCCTACATATGAAAAGACAGATTATACAAACAGAAGCCAGCAGTAGACTGGAAAGCAAGTCCACTTCTGATGCTGAGAAGCTTGGTTAGGAGTCTGAAAATCTGCACAATGTTAGTAATAAATAAGCAAAACTAAACCTTGTTACAAAAACACTCCCAGATGGGCTATATAAATGTATCATCTACAAAATATTTATGCAAAGAAAAATTTGGTGTATAATTGTGCTTTTAACTGGTTGTCCTCCATCCAAATCAATCCTCGGAGTAGGGGAACATTGTCAGAGCAGAAGGAAGCAAGCTTCCTTCCTGGATAACCTTGTACATGGTTTGAATCATCCGTCCTTCACAAAGATAAATCTGCCCGATTCACGGTTATCTCTGATTAGTCTAATTTTCAGCTTTGTCCAATACCTGGTTGTCTAATGGTAAAATGGAGACCTGGAGAGGCCTAAACGTCACTGTGTCTCGCACCTGCTGTGAAATTTTGCCAAAGTTCAGTGTTTATCTGGGGTTGCTTTAGCAAGGCTGGAAACAGGCAGATTTATTTTTGTGAAGGACGCATGAATTGGGCCACGTACAAGGTTATCCCTGAAGAAAACTTGCTTCCTTCTCTCTGACAATATTCCCCAACAGTCTGGATTGGTTATTCCAGCATGACAATGCTCCATGCCACACAGCCAGGTCAATTAAGCTGTGGATAGAGAACCACCAGAAAAAGACCCTCTTCCATACCTAAAGCCCATTGAAAACCTCTGGAATGTGATCAAGAGGAAGATGAATGGTCACAAGCCATCAAACAAAGCCGAGCTGCTTGAATTTTTGCACCAGGAGTGCCATAAAGCCACCCAACACAATGTAGAAGACAGGTGGGGAACATGCCAAGACGCATGGAAGCTGTGATTGAAAATCAGGGTTATTCCACTAAATATTGATTTTTGAACTCTCACTTAATTAAAACATTAGTACATGGCAACTACTCTATACTCATCTTACTTGACATCTCTGCTGCCTTTGACACTGTTGACCATCCGCTCTTCCTACAGACTATTAGCTCTCTTTGGCTCTGTGACACTGCCCTTTCCTAGATTCACTCTTATCTCTCTAACAGATCCTTCTCTGTCTATTTTGCTGGTGCCTCCTCCTCTCCATTGTCTCTGTCTATTGAAGTACCTCAAGGCTCTGTTCTGGGTCCTCTACTTTTCTCTATTTACACTTCTTCACTGGGTAAATGTATCAACAGCTATGGCTTTAACTATCACCTCTATGCTGATGATACCCAGATCTACCTATCTACCCCTACACTCTCTCCTTCTGTCAATTCTCACATCAGCGACTGCTTATTTGGCATTTCCTCCTGGATGGCATTTCACCACCTAAAAATAAACATGTCCAAGACTGAACTACTTTTAAACCCCCCCTCTAATTCTACTCCAGTTTCAAAATTTTCTATCACTGTTGGCTGCACCACTATCTCGCCATTATCCCAAGTCCGCTGCCTTGGAGTCACACTGGAGTCAAATTTGTCCTTCCATCCCCACATCCAATTGCTCTCTTCATCCTGCCGCAACCACCTATTGCAATATCTCCAAAATTCATCCGTTTCTGAGCGCTGAAACTACTAAACAGTTACTCCACTCCCTGGTAATTTCCCGACTTGACTACTGTAATAACCTACTTACTGACCTCCCTTTCTCCCTCCTCTCCCCCTTCAATCCATCCTAAATGCTTCTGTCAGGCTAATACACCTCTCCCGAAGCTCTGTATCTGCTGCACCTCTCTGTGAGTCCCTTCACTGGCTCCTCATTCACAGCAGAATTAAATTTAAAAAATCTCACCCGGACCTACAAAGCCCACCCCCTAAGATCCAACAATGACCTGCTCATCGCCTGTATTTGTCTGTAAAATTTTGTCTTGTATTGTTTCACCGTTGTACTTATATCTTTGTACCCATGGCCAGCGCTGCGGAATCTGTTGGCGCTTTATAAATAAAGAATAAAAATAATAAATAATAATTAGTATTGTGTTGTTTAAAAATGATAATGAACTTGTTTTCTATGCATTATTCAAGGTCTTAAAACACTGCATCTTTTTTGTTATTTTCACAAATTGTCATTTTCTGCAAATAAATTTGCTAAATGACAATATTGTTATTTGGAATTTTGGGGAAAATGTTGTCAGTAGTTTTTATAAAAAAAATAAATATATACTGTATATATATATATATATATATATATATATATATATATATATCTTTTCATTTTTTTATCAAACACCTATAAATAGTAAAACCAGAGAAACTGATAATTTTGCAGTGGGCTTTTGAGAATTGGACCCACTGAGACCACCATGATCTATATATATGTCGTTTACACACAGCCAGATGATAGTAGTCTCATTGGGCCCAATTCCCAAAAGCCCACAACTCTCATTAGATTATCTAGTAAGATATGTCAGTACTGCAAGATCCCTTATGGGATTTAGAAAGGGGTTCTCTATATTTCCGCATGTAAAAGAAACAATCACAGTACATTTGAAATGAAAGCTCATTCACATTTTGTATATTAATCTACATAAGATTTTATATTTTACATTTTGAGTTGTATTACCTGTAAACTTTGCACAATATTTCTATTTTGTGTTAGATTATGATTTGTACATTGCATTTAGTACTGTATTTACTATAGCGTTTTGTTTGTTTTAATTCTCATTCAGCTTTTGTATAAATATTTTGCTTCTTTAGCAAATTTTGATCATGCTTTGTATATTCATGTGTGTTTTTAAAATGTCATTGCACTTTGTAATTCTTTAAGGTATTAACCTTGTAGTTTCAACCAGTGATCATGGTCCTTGGGTTTGATAGGGGTGTTCCTTGGGTGAGCCAATGCAATTTACTCTATACTGACATTGTATTGATACTTTTTTTGAATTGTGGACACCAGCTGATTCATGATACCTGATCATGATATTCAGGACATCAATTTTGACTTTGGTGTGTTCATGTTCAGTGTGGATTCAGGACTTCTGTTGTGTCTGTGATTGGACCTTGGTCTGGTTGACTTCCTCTATTCACTTGATAGACCATCCATGACCTACTGCTTCTTTCAGGTTCCTAAATGTACACGTTATGATACAGTGTTTTGGATCAGTTTACTAACACCCATTGCCAGCCTGTGGTTCCTATGCTAGCAATGGTAGAATAATATACTGGGATTGACATAATGGTATTAAAATATCAAGCAGAATTCACAAACTTACAAGCCAACACATGTACCCAACTGGTTAATTGTTTTACATGTTCAATTAAATATAATTAACTTTTTCTTTTTATATCTAGTTTTGTTATAAAAAATTAAAAATGTTTACTAAATATTAATGCAAGTTTAGTAACTGTAATATGAGAAAATCGGTTTCACAATTCAGAACCAGATGTAATATATATATATATATATATATATATATATATATATATATATATTATCCCAAATAAGAGAGCACTCACCAGGACTTATTGCAATAAAGCATTTCAGGCTTTTATTACCAAGTGACGTTTTGGGGATTCCAACCCCATCCTAGGTCTGAGGACGGGGTTGGAATCCCCAAAACGTCACTTGTTAATAAAAGCCTGAAATGCTTTATTGCAATAAGTCCTGGTGAGTGATCTCTTATTTGGGATAATTGGTATGGACTGGATGCACCCCGGGCAGTTGATTTGTGAAGAGAGTGCAGAGTTCACATGGGACATTTATATATATATATATATATATATATATATATATATACAGTATATATATATATATATATATATATATATATATATATATATATATATATACATATATGAAACATGAAAGAATATAATCCTTGTTTATATTGTTTTATACACTAATTCTGCATGCTAATCCTCTTTTGCGTTCGGGTTTTAACGCTGAAAAAATGGTCATTTCAGCATTAAAACAGCACCACAGCCATTACAAGTCTTGTCGGTATACCTGTACCGCTGTGATATACCTTTAAGGTATATCCCGCCTACCTTCCTCCACCCTATATCAGGCACACCTGAACAATCATTCCTTGCCTGAAAATAGTTTTTCTCTTTGGAGCTTTTCTGATCGCATTCCTCATGTTGTGATTCTATTCTTGAATATTACTAACTTGCTTCATTGTTATACTTTCTCTCAGAACATCAGTTGTAAGTGAGGATCTCTAGCTTATCACTTAACTTTCAAAAGTATTTCATTATTTCTCCAAATTCTACCGGAATCCATTATACTTCAATACGGATCAAGGAGCCACCGGATCTACTTGCAGCGTTCCGGAAGCCGCACTCACACCAACGCCGTATACCGGTTACAGAGGTAAACCGTTCTCAAATCTAAGGTAATACTTAATTCACTTTTAAAAGATCTACTACTTACCTTGTCTCTCTCTGGAAAGCATCCGCATTACCTTGCTATTATCCTCTGCTGAATATTCTACCGGTTATTACTAAAGTCTGACTGTGTTGTAAATATTTTATGTATGAGTGTGTGAGTGCGTGAAGACGTTCCTGAGAATTGTTGCAATAAGGATACAACTACTGATGTTATACTAAGTATACCAAAAGACACATTTATTCTATCAGATCTCTGAACTGTTTGCTTTAAGTTCCATACCAATATTGCAACAATTGTTTCTACTCATTTATTCCTTGCTTCTGCTTGGCATCTACGAAGTTTTCTTTCAGTAAAAGTCTCACCAGTGATTTAACAGGTAGTTCAAACCATACTGCCTGTTTTATTCATTTAAAGAGCAACAAACCCTTACTTTTAAAAACACTGCATAAGATCCTGCACAAAACAGGACATCACAACCGCAAGCCTTTTAGCCTGTAACGCAATGTCAGTCCCGCACTCATAAAACTTATGTTTTTTTCATGGGACCATAGCGCAGCCATTATGAGTTTTGCGATGAGGCTAAAAAGCTTGCATTTCAGCCTATACCGACAAGATCCATTTTGCAATCTGAGAACAGCCAATAGGAATTAGGGCTGCTAAAATCCTATTGGCTGTGGAGCTGCTTAAATCCTATTGGCTAATTTGAACAGCCAATAGGATTTTAGCAGCCCTAATTCCTGATTCAAAATTTTCAGCCAATAGGAATGCAATGGTACCCCCAGTATAAAAGGATGGACCGCCGCCTGGATCTCCGCCTTGGACCTTCGTCTTGGACCTTCGCCTGGACCTCCGCCTCTGTGCATTGCTGCTCCGGCTTCGCAGGGATGAAGAAGATGCCGGTCCCGCGATGGATGAAGATAGAGCCACCTGGATGAAGATGCCGCCAGGATGAAGATCGTTCAAGCGGGACTTCAACAACTGTGAGTACATAAAGAGGGGTAGTGTTAGGCTTTTTTAAGGTTTTTTGGCGTGTGGTTTTATTTTTAGATTTGGGTGGGCACTCTTAAAAGAGCTGAATGCCCTTTTAAGGGCAGCAAAAGAGATGAATGCCCTTTTTTTAGGGCAATGCCCATACAAATGCCCTTTTCAGGGCAATGGGTAGATTAGGTTTTTTAGATAGTTTTTTTATTTTGTGGGTTTGGGGAGGTGGGGGTTTGTAATGTTTGTAATGGACTTTGTAATTTGTTTCAGGTAAAAGAGCTCTTTAACTTAGGGCAATGCCCTACAAAAGGCCCTTTGAAGGGCTATTGGTAGATTATTCTAGATTAGGTTTCTTTTATTTTGGGGTGGGTTTTTTAAAATGGGTATTAGAATAGCAATAATTGTTATTACAGGGAGTGCAGAATTATTAGGCAAGTTGTATTTTTGAGGATTAATTTTATTATTGAACAACAACCATGTTCTCAATGAACCCAAAAAAATCATTAATATCAAAGCTGAGTAGTTTTGGAAGTAGTTTTTAGTTTGTTTTTAGTTATAGCTATTTTAGGGGGATATCTGTGTGTGCAGGTGACTATTACTGTGCATAATTATTAGGCAACTTAACAAAAAACAAATATATACCCATTTCAATTATTTATTTTTACCAGTGAAACCAATATAACATCTCAACATTCACAAATATACATTTCTAACATTCAAAAACAAAACAAAAACAAATCAGTGACCAATATAGCCACCTTTCTTTGCAAGGACACTCAAAAGCCTGCCATCCATGGATTCTGTCAGTGTTTTGATCTGTTCACCATCAACATTGCGTGCAGCAGCAACCACAGCCTCCCAGACACTGTTCAGAGAGGTGTACTGTTTTCCCTCCTTGTAAATCTCACATTTGATGATGGACCACAGGTTCTCAATGGGGTTCAGATCAGGTGAACAAGGAGGCCATGCCATTAGATTTTCTTCTTTTATACCCTTTCTTGCCAGCCACGCTGTGCAGTACTTGGACGCGTGTGATGGAGCATTGTCCTGCATGAAAATCATGTTTTTCTTGAAGGATGCAGACTTCTTCCTGTACCACTGCTTGAAGAAGGTGTCTTCCAGAAACTGGCAGTAGGACTGGGAGTTGAGCTTGACTCCATCCTCAACCCGAAAAGGCCCCACAAGCTCATCTTTGATGATACCAGCCCAAACCAGTACTCCACCTCCACCTTGCTGGCGCCTGAGTCGGACTGGAGCTTTCTGCCCTTTACCAATCCAGCCACGGGCCCATCCATCTGGCCCATCAAGACTCACTCTCATTTCATCAGTCTATAAAACCTTAGAAAAATCAGTCTTGAGATATTTCTTGGCCCAGTCTTGACGTTTCAGCTTGTGTGTCTTGTTCAGTGGTGGTCGTCTTTCAGCCTTTCTTACCTTGGCCATGTCTCTGAGTATTGCACACCTTGTGCTTTTGGGCACTCCAGTGATGTTGCAGCTCTGAAATATGGCCAAACTGGTGGCAAGTGGCATCTTGGCAGCTGCACACTTGACTTTTCTCAGTTCATGGGCAGTTATTTTGCGCCTTGGTTTTTCCACACGCTTCTTGCGACCCTGTTGACTATTTTGAATGATTGATTGTTTGATGATCACGCTTCAGAAGCTTTGCAATTTTAAGAGTGCTGCATCCCTCTGCAAGATATCTCACTATTTTTTACTTTTCTGAGCCTGTCAAGTCCTTCTTTTGACCCATTTTGCCAAAGGAAAGGAAGTTGCCTAATAATTATGCACACCTGATATAGGGTGTTGATGTCATTAGACCACACCCCTTCTCATTACAGAGATGCACATCACCTAATATGCTTAATTGGTAGTAGGACAACATGCATAAAGAGGATGATGTGGTCAAAATACTCATTTGCCTAATAATTCTGCACTCCCTGTATTTTGGATAATTTGTTTGTTATTTTGTGTAATGTTTTTTTTTTTCCTTTTGGGGTGGGTTTTTATTTTTAGATTAGGGTTTGGCATTTCATAGAAGAGCTGAATTCCCTTTTAAAGGCAGGAAAAAGAGCTGAATGCCCTTTTAAGGGCAATGCCCATACAAATGCCCTTTTCAGGGCAATGGGTAGTTTAGGTTTTACTTTATTTTTATTTTGTGTGTTTGGGGGGTGGGCGTTTGTATACTGTTAGGGGGTGTTTGTTTTATTTAGGGCAATGCCCTACAAAATGCCCTTTTAAGGGCCCACAAAAAGGTCCTTTTAAGGGCCCTTGCTTGTTTATTATAGATAAGGGTTTTTTATTTTTTGGTATTAGAATAGGAATAATTTTTATTATTTTGGATAATTTTCGGCTAGATTACGAGTTGTTCGTTAGGGTAAAAAAGCAGCGTTAAGAGGTCCTTAACTCTGCTTTTTTACGCCCGCTGGTATTACGAGTCTTGAAGGTTTAGGGGCACCGCACACTTCTTTGGCCTTACCCCAAAACGACTTACATAAATTTCGTAAGGTCTTTTTTCTATGGGACTTCCATAGCGCCGGCATTACGAGTCTGTCCTGGGAGGCCAAAAAGTGAGCGGTACACCCTCACCTGTCAAGAGTCCTACCGCATTTAAAAGTCAGTAGTTAAGATTTTTATGGTACAACGCCGTAACATAAAACTCATAACTAAAGTGCTAAAAAGTACACTAACACCCATAAACTACCTATTAACTCCTAAACCGAGGCCCTCCCACAAAGCAAACACTAAAATTAAATTATTAACCTCTAATCTGCCTCTCCGGACATCGCCGCCACCTACATTATATTTATGAACCCCTAATCTGCTGCCCCCAACATCGCCGCCACCTACATTATATTTATTAACCCCTAATCTGCCTTTCCCAATGTCGCTGCAACCTACCTACACTTTTTAACCCCTAATCTGCCGCCCCCAAACGTCGCCGCCACTATATTAAAGTTATTAACCCCTAAACCTAAGTCTAACCCAAAACCTAACACCCACTAACTTAAATATAATTTAAATAAATCTAAATAAATATTCCTATTATTAACCACATTATTTCTATTTAAAACTAAATACTTACCTATAAAATAAACCCTATGCTAGCTACAATATAACTAATAGTTACATTGTAGCTATCTTAGGGTTTATTTTTATTTTACAGGCAAGTTTGTATTTATTTTAACTAGGTAGAATCGTTATTAAATAGTTATTAACTATTTAAGAACTACCTAGCTAAATAAATACAAAAGTACCTGTAAAATAAAACCTAACCTAAGTTACACTAACACCTAACACTACAATATAATTAAATAAATTAACTAAATTAAATACAATTACATAAATTAAATTAAATTAGCTAAAGTACAAAAAACCCCCACTAAACTACAGAAAATAATAAACAAATTACAGATATTTAAACTAATTACACCTAATCTAATAGCCCTAATAAAATAAAAAAGACCCCCCCCCTAAAAAAAAACCTAGTCTAAACTAAACTACCAATAGCCCTTAAAAGGGCCTTTTGCGAGACATTGTCCAAAGTGATCAGCTCTTTTACTTGTAAAAAAATTACAAACAACCCCCCCAAACAGTAAAACCCACCACCCACACAACCAACACCCCAAATAAAATACTATCTAAAAAAACCTAAGCTCCCATTGCCCTGAAAAGGGCATTTGGATGGGCATTGCCCTTAAAAGGGCAGTTAGCTCTTTTGCCGCCCAAACCCTAACCTACAAATAAAACCCACCCAATACACCCTTAAAAAAAAACTAACACTAACCCCCTGAAGATCGACTTACCTGGAGACGTCTTCATCCAAGCCGGGCCGAAGTCCCTAATGAAGCCGGGAGAAGTCTTCATCCAAGATGGGCAAAGTGGTCCTCCAGATGGGCAGAAGTCTTCATCCAGATGGCATCTTCTATCTTCATCCATCCGGCGCGGAGCGGGTCCATCTTCAAGACATCCGACGCGGAGCATCCTCTTCATCCGATGACTAAAGCTGAATGAAGGTACCTTTAAGTGATGTCATCCAAGATGGTGTCCCTTAGATTCCGATTGGCTGATAGAATTCTATCAGCCAATCGGAATAAAGGTAGAAAAAATCCTGTTGGCTGATGCAATCAGCCAATAGGATTGAAGTTCAATCCTATTGGCTGATCCAATCAGTCAATAGGATTGAGCTTGCATTCTATTGGCTGATTGGAACAGCCAATAGGATTTTTTAAACCTTAATTCCGATTGGCTGATAGAATTCTATCAGCCAATCGGAATCTAAGGGACGTCATCTTGGATGACGTCACTTAAAGGTACCTTTATTCAGCTTTAGTCATCGAATGAAGAGGATGCTCCGCGTCGGATGTCGTGAAGATGGACCCGCTCCATGCCAGATGGATGAAAATAGAAGATGCCGTCTGGATGAAGACTTCTGCCCATCTGGAGGACCACTTCGCCCGGCTTGGATGAAGACTTCTCCCGGCTTCGTTGAGGACTTCGGCCCGGCTTGGATGAAGACGTCTCCCGGTAAGTCGATCTTCAGGGGGTTAGTGTTAGGTTTTTTCAAGGGTGTATTGGGTGGGTTTTATTTGTAGGTTAGGGTTTAGGCGGCAAAAAAGCTAACTGCCCTTTTAAGGGCAATGCCCATCCAAATGCCCTTTTCAGGGCAATGGGAAGCTTAGGTTTTTTTAGATAGTATTTTATTTGGGGGGTTGGTTGTGTGGGTGGTGGGTTTTACAGGTTGAGGGGGCTGTTTGTATTTTTTTACAGGTAAAAGAGCTGATTACTTTGGGGCAATGCCCCATAAAAGGCCATTTTAAGGGCTATTGGTAGTTTAGTTTAGGCTAGGGTTTTTTTTTTATTTTGGGGGGGCTTTGTATTGTAATAGGGCTATTAGATTAGGTGTAATTAGTTTAAATATCTGGAATTTGTTTAATATTTTCTGTAATTTAGTGGGGGGTTTTTGGACTTTAGCTAATTTAATTTAATTTAGGTAATTGTATTTAATTTAGTTAATTTATTTAATTATATTGTAGTGTTAGGTGTTAGTGTAACTTAGGTTAGGTTTTATTTTACAGGTACTTTTGTATTTATTTTAGCTAGGTAGTTCTTAAATAGTTAATAACTATTTAATAACTATTCTACCTAGTTAAAATAAATACAAACTTGCCTGTAAAATAAATAAACTATTAGTTATATTGTAGCTAGCTTAGGGTTTATTTTATAGGTAAGTATTTAGTTTTAAATAGGAATAATGTAGTTAATGATAGGATTATTTATTTAGATTTATTTAAATTATATTTAAGCTAGTGGACTTAAGTTTAGGGGTTAATAACTTTAATATAGAGGCTGCGACTTTGGGGGCAGCAGATTAGGGGTTAAAAAGTGTTGGTAGGTTGCGACGACATTGGGGAAGCCAGATTAGGGGTTAATAAATATAATGTAGGTGGCGGCGATGTCAGGGGCGGCAGATTAGGGGTTAATAAGTGTAAGATTAGGGGTGTTTAGACTCGGGATTCATGTTAGGGTGTTAGGTGTAAACATAACTTTTATTTCCCCATAGGAATCAATGGGGCTGCGTTACTGAGTTTTACGCTGCTTTTTTGCAGGTGTTAGACTTTTTTTCAGCCGGCTCTCCTCGTTGATTCCTATGGGGAAATTGTGCATGAGCACGTTACACTAGCTCACCGCTGAATTAAGCAGCGCTGGTATTGGAGTGAGATTTGGAGCAAAATTTTGCTCAACGCTCA
Organism: Bombina bombina; assembly: GCF_027579735.1. Taxonomy (NCBI): domain Eukaryota; kingdom Metazoa; phylum Chordata; class Amphibia; order Anura; family Bombinatoridae; genus Bombina; species Bombina bombina. Next base: position 53,186,007 of record NC_069501.1, on the reverse strand, counting down.
CTTCTTGTCTTTTAACGACGGGTTTCTGAAAACTCGAAATACCAGCGCTGTATGTAAGTGAGTGGTGAGAGAAAACTGCTCGTTAGCAACGCATAGCCTCTAACGCAAAACTCATTATCTAGTCGTTTGTTATTTTTTTGTAATGATAGGTTTTTTTATTTTTTGTAATTTTAGTGTTTTTTATTTTTTATAATCTTAGGTTTTAGTGTAAGCTAAATAAAACTTAAGCTAGCTGAGGTTTTACTTTTATTTTACAGGTAAGTTTGTATTTATTTTAACTAGGTAGTTAGTAAATAGTTAATAACTATTTACTAACTAGTCTACCTAGTTAAAATAAATACAAACTTACCTGTGAAATAAAAATAAAACCTAAGCTGAAGGGGGCGGAGCGAGCGGTCGACCAAGATGGCCGCAACACACTGAGGCTCCGTGAACAAGCCGGGTGCCTCTGCACAAGACCTCTGCTTTTGCTACGAGGAGCTGATTTGGAAGCTCCGTCGGCAATTTGAGCTCATTTTTGGTTTGCCCGGACTGCCGGAACATCGATACCAACAACTGCCAGGTTTGAGGCCTCCATGAAAGCGCCCCTACACTATTGCACATTTTCACTATGTCAGGCTACCCTCAGCTACCCTCAGCTTGGCAGTCATCCACCACTGGACATTGAACAGCTCTTCTGGGGCTGCAGTTTGGAGATGGCCGCTAACTTTTAGGTGGTATAGGCTGCCTTGGGAGGACACAGCTGTGACATCTCACATGAGGATATAATGGAGGGGTGAATGCAATACAGGGCTGCTCCTCAGCAGAAACGGATCACCACGTGGAAGCTCCATAATAGTGAGTACGCAGTGGTACACAGACACTTGTTGCTGGCGCACACTTTATCTAAAAATGACACGGCACTAAACCGGACTTTCTATAACAATTGAAGCAATACAAATACTGCATGATATGTGATAACTATTGCCAAATCTAACCTCATTTCTACTGTGTGGCTGTATGCCCAGGGAAGAGCATTTATAGAGGCACTGTGGAACATTGGCATTTACAAGTTTGGGACACATGCAAACAAATGTACAGATTTATAGTCAAAGAAGTTGTTTAAGGCTCTGCGTACACCTTTCTTGTTGCCTTCAACAAGCACAATATTGGTAACTGATCCTGCAGCTGCATATCAGGTCACTGGTTTATTCAAGCAGCAGCAGTTATTAGACTTCTGGAACACATAGCCCCCCCCCCCCTTTCCTGCTGCCTTTCATAGCAGCAGGTCATACCCCCTATTACATTTACAGAGATCGGCCTGTGAGGATAAATTCCCTGGGGGTTTCAGTGTTCGAGGGGCACACGTATTAACCATCTGTATGGGGCCACCATCAATTCATCCTTGTTAAGCCCTTTGCTTGCTGCATAGTGTATAAAATGTCACAAAGGAGGGCTTTAAAAATTGAAAAAATGCAAAGACAGCCACAGAACACTCAGAGCACTGTTAACACTTTCTTTAAGCACACGGAACAGGCAACAAATACAAGGGATTCAGGAGCTCAGCAGACACATAACGAAGACAGTCAATGTGAGCTGACTGATAATTCTAACTGCCCCTCTCCTTCAATACAAGAGAACAGAGAGGACTCCCCGATTACCTATAAAGCTATGGAAGCACTCATAGAACAGGTTAAATCTTGCATTAAAGATGAGTGCGCGGACTTAAAGAAAGAGATTAATGACCTAGGGCATAGAGTTGATTCTCTTGAGGAACATAAATATGTTATGTCTCAAAAAATTGCGAGCCTGGCATCCAGACAATCTCAACATAGTCAGCAGGTGCTAGAACTAGAAGATAAGATAGACGATTTGGAAAATTGTTCTAGGCGAGGCAATCTCCGATTTAGAGGATTCCCGGAGACTGTGCTGAACAACAAACTCCAAGATTATTTGCAGAGATGATTGAAAGGCATACGGAAGAAAGCCCCATAATACCACTTGACAGAGCTCATAGAGCACTACGTCCTAAGCCGCCAGAAGACGCTCCACCGAGAGACATTATTGTTCACTTTCAAAACTACAGACAAAAAGAAGAAATATATAACATTGCTAGGAGAAAACAAGCATTGTCATTCCGTGGGCATAGGATCCAGATCTACCAAGATTTGTCCATAAGAACCCTCCAAAAGAGAAGAGACTTTCTGATCCTGACTACGCATCTGCATACATTAAATATCCCTTACAGATGGGGATTCCTACATCAATAATTACCATGAAAAATGGGAAAAAAATTTAATGCACCTCTATGTCTGACATAGCCAAATTTTGCAATTTGATGAACATTTCCTTACCTGACAAAGGTGATCTACAGTCCTCCCAGAAACCACCGAGTGGGCAAAACAACCCTAGACCCCAAAGGCGCTTGGGCCCAGAGCTATCGGCTCTGCAACACAAATGTAGGCAAACCACCCTGCCCATCTCGGAAGAAATGGAAATAGAAGCTCCAAGATGAACAATTGTCCGTTCTGGCTTCATTCTTTAACGTTATTGGGGTGCTTTAGCTAGGCCCTAGGACTTCTGTTTCCCTAAACAACCTTAATATAGAGACTGCATGATCAAAATTAACCTTTTCTTTTCAGGTTCCTGGTCACTCTTGAGAAGTTGAGTCTACCTTCAGCCCAGCAGGAGGGTAAAATTATAGTTTGTTATAAGTTTTTTTTTTAGCTAGATTTGAACAATGGTAATCAGCCTAGCAGGTGCTCTCTCCTGAAATGTATTTTATGTAGCAGACATCAGATATATAAGTACATTATCGTAATGTCTTTAACAAGTTACTTGTCTTGTAACTCCACATAATCGCACACTGTGTATGATACATCATTATGCTTTGTTAAAGCTATGTACTCTTGTTTTTGTTTTAGTTGTCCGCAACACTTAGAGGATGTTTAAGATATGTTTGCATTGGGTTAAAGTTAGTATGACGATGATTGGTTAAAACCCTTAATGTTTTTATACCCTAGATGCAATACATAGTGTACTCAATGTTATTTTGCAAAATAAGTTCTATTTTTGATGATGTTTTTAATGTCGCACCAAGGTTATATGTCCCTACAGCATTAGCCACATAGATTGAATGTTGCTTACGTTAACTTCCCCATCACAAACCCATGAACATCAGATGGCTCTTTATGTAACGTCCCGAAATTAAGGAGAGCTTTCATCTACACCTGACAAATAGGTATTTCACTTAAGAATCTAGAATCTGATGGACACCCGGCTTGTATCAAAGCTCCCAAGTTCATTCCTAAATAACCAGGTACTGTGTGGTTTTTGTACTGTCACAGCCCCTGAAAAAATTTATCCTAGATAATCTCCCCTTTATTATTTATTATTTACAACAATTTACTGCCTTCTTTTTAATTTTTACCCCCAAATTTTTGATTGACCTGATATCCTATCTGTTCTTCGTGAATTGGTTTATCCATTTTTATAGAAGCTACTAGTCCAGCATAGATGCCAACACACAAAAGAAAAGACACATTGCTAATAGCAACCAAAAATGACAAAGGCTTTTTATCAGCAGAAAAAAGATCTATAGCTTACTACGATTTTTATAAGAAAAAATTGGACATTGTTATGCTCCAAGAAACCCACTTTAAAAAACCCGCTGAACCCACACTTTCTACAAGGTATTATGACAAACACTTCTGTAACTCAGGCCCACATAGGAAGAATGGAGTATGCATCTCCCTCAAGCGCAACACTCCCTTTGAGCTCTTACAAAAACATACAGATAAGGAGGGTAGAATCCTGATTCTAGTTGGACTCTGTTATGGAAACCCAGTCACCTTGGCAAACTTATATGCACCAAATAGACACACACCTAATTTTTTCAGATCCCTGGCCAACAAATTACTAGACATTTCTAAGGGCCCGATAATCCTAGGTGGGGACCTTAATTTCCCTATGAACCCTATAATTGACACGTCCACTGAGAAGTCATACCTCCGTAATAATTCGCTGAAAAATAATTGTGCAGCTCTCCAATCTATAAACCTATTTGATACATGGAGAATAACCCACACAAATAAAAGAGATTACACCATCTTCTCTCATCCGCAGCACTCTTACTCTAGATTAGACTATATTCTCTGTAACCAAGCACTCTTGACAAACCTTATTCACTCTAAAATATCCCACACACCCTGGCCAGATCATAGTATGGTCGTCACCAAGCTCAGCTGGTATAACAAATCCCATAATACATTTAACTGGAGACTTAATGACTCCATTCTCACAAACCAAGAAACCGTAGATGAACTGAAAAAACTCTCTGAGGAATACTTCTCCATGAATAAACCGGAGGACACATCGGCCGCAAATAATTGGGAGGCATACAAATGTTATATACGTGGGGTATTAATAAAACTTAATGCTAAACAGCGCAAACTTAGGTCAACCCAGTTCACCTTGTTAACAGATAATCTAACTAAGCAAGAAAATATACATAAATTAGACCCAACTTCCACCGCAAAACTTACTAAACTCACTCAGGCAAGGGACACTCTTAACAACTTCCTTATACAGAATGCACACATGAGAGCCCTGACTACTAAGTCAATTTTTTTTATAGAGAGTAACAAAGCAGGTCGTCTACTAGCTAGGTCACTCAAGAAACAAAAATACGCTACTTTCATCAGATCTATCACACAATCCCCCGGAGTGACTGTTAGCAAAAATGATGACATAGCAAACTCTTTTATTTCTTATTATTCGAAATTGTATAACTTAAGAAACCCGACATCTACTGATAGATCGCGAACAATAGATTCATATATAGCAACTATAGACACACCTTCTATAGCAGACAAAGATAAACATTTTTTAGATTCCCCAATAACATTGTGAGAAATCATTACTACAATAAAAGCATTACCCAATGGCAAATCCCCTGGACCTTACTGTAAACTCTATCAGCTTCTCCAGGAGCAAATAGGTCCACAACTTTACACACTTTTTACTGGCGTGGACCAAGGTATAGCTTTCCCTAAATCCCTACTAGAAGCGTTAATTACTGTCATCCCAAAACCAGACAAAGCAACAGACCAGGTAGGTAATTATAGACCAATATCACTTATTAACATAGACATGAAAATCTATGCTAAGATCCTCGCAAACCGGTTAAATATGATTTTACCAAAAATTATCCACCCAGACCAGGTGGGCTTTATTAGGGGACGGGAAGCAAAAGACAACACCATCAGACTACTACACTCAAAATGCCCATGACTATCATATTCCACTCGCCATACTCTCCACTGATGCAGAGAAAGCTTTCGACAAGGTGGACTGGCAATTTATTTGGAAAGCCCTGTCAAAATTTGGTTTCTCAGACTCATTCATTAACAGGATTCAGGCCTTATATCATAGACCAAGTGCAAAAATCAAAATAAATAATACTATATCGCAATCATTTCCCATTTCTAATGGCACACGTCAAGGCTGCCCCCTTTCTCCCTTGTTATTTGCCCGCCCCTCACAGTAGAAATTCTAGCAATACGGATGAGGCATAATATAGATATAAGAGGCATGGAGTTTGGCAACATTACTCAGAAATGCCTTTTATTTACGGACGATGTGATCCTCACTTTGCAATCCCCAAAGACAACATTACCAGCATTAATTAAAACATTAGAAGATTATAAACAAGTCTCAAAGTTTTCCGTTAATATGGAAAAATCCAGTCTAATGCCACTTAATTTAACACCACAGGAGATAGTAGCCATAATGCAATATACAAAATTCACTATCACAGATAAACTTAAATACCTGGGTTTAGCAATCCCGAAAGACACTCACAAACTATTCTTGGATAACTTCCTATCCCTCCAAATGAAGGTTAGAAGCCTATTAGATTCATGGCACCGGCAGGGACATTTGTCCTGGATGGGCAGGATCAACACGATCAAAATGATAATAATTCCCAAATATTTATATCTTTTTCAGACTTTACCGATGGCCCTGCCCAACACCTATCTTAGGGCCCAACAGAAATTGATAAATTTGTTTATCTGGTCGTATAAGAGACCTAGAATAGCGCAAAGCACTTTATATCTCAGCAAGGAAGACGGAGGTCTTAATATCCCTAATCTTACTAATTATTATAGAGCAGCTCATTTAACGAGGGTAATCTCTTGGAATCATTCCCCTCCTGACAAGTTATGGATACAGACAGAGAGCCACCTTTCCCAAGTTAAAAATATGAGAGATATAGCTTGGCTTCCAAAACATTCCAGATCTCAGACACTACAATGCAATAGATATATTAAAGCCACCCTTGAGACTTGGGATTATGTTATTACCCACGTCAGTGGAGTATCCACTTCAGCATCCCCTCTAACGCTGTTGCTAGGTAACCACCTATTCTTACAACATAACCTCTTTACCCACACTAACACAAATAAACTGCTACAGAACCTTCCAATATATCTACTCACAGATTCAATTGGAGTCAAAGAGAGAACTTTACTTTATGAAGAGCTAGGGCCTCCTTTCCAAAACTGGTATGCATATCTCCAAATCAGGCATGCCATTCACAGCAGCCCTTATAAGCAAGATATACAGAGGCCATTGACACAATTTGAACTATGTACCAACCCTAAGATTTAAAAAGCACATCTTTCTAGGACATACAATATTTTAAGAGGTTCCTTTCCGGAGCAGCGACCTGCGTACTTGGCGAGATGGAACGAGGAAATACTGAATGACTTAGATGATGAAGATTGGAAATGTTGTTTCCATACTACCCATTCCTCTTCCACCTCTCTAATTATGGCCGAAGTGAATTATAAAATTATAGCCCGTTGGTACTTAACACCCCAGCGCCTACGAGTCATTTACCCCAACGCCTCTTCCAGTTGCTGGAGGAGGTGTGGGGAGGTGGGCTCTATGACCCACATATGGTGGCCCTGTCCTACTCTGGCTGATTTCTGGCCACAAATAGAACAGAACATAAACCATGTTTTGGGCACTAACATTTCTCTGAACTCATATTCCATTCTCCTAAACCATATCCCGCAGGTTTCCTGCACCTACCGTAAAAAAATTACTTCTTATAATGCTAACATGCGCTAAGAGGTTGATTCCCAGGCTATGGAAGACACAAGAGGTTCCCACTATTCCCAAATGGGTCTCTGAGGTAGACTATATTATAGCTCTTGAAAGAATGTATTACTCTTACTTAGGCAAACAAGACTTCATAACTAATATATTATTCTTATGGGAGCAAAGGCTTCATACTAACAACTGACATTGTGGCAATTCTTTTATGCATATATTTAATGTACAGAGAGGACTAGAAATGTGCGTAGTGTACTTAGAAATGTGTTGATTGTCTTTGGTCTGTTTCTCAGACATAACAAAGTTTTTATACTTGAGGATGCAATCTGGACTTGAAACGATGTATATGTGATAGGATTCCCTTATCCTCTTTTCATTTTCCTTTGTCCCCAAATCCCCCCCCCATCCCTTTCCTTAAAGGGACAGTCAACAATTTTTGTTGTTTAAAAAGATAGATAATGCCTTTATTACCCATTCCCCAGTTTTGCAAAACCAACACTGTTATATTAATACACTTTTTATTTCGGTGACTAACTTGTATCTAAGAATCTTCTGACCGCCCCTAATCACATGACTTTTAGTTATTATCTATTGACTTGCATTTTAGCCAATTAGTGCAGTGTCTGCCACTAGCCACGGGCGTGATCACAATGCTATCTATATGGCCTACATGAGCTTGCTCTCCCCTGCTGTGAAAAGTAAATAAAATAGAGGCGGCCTTCAAGGGCTTATAAATTATCATATGTGCCTTCCTAGGTTTGCTTTCAACTAGAATACCAAGAGAACAAAGCAAAATTGTTGATTATAGTAAATTAGAAAGTTGTTTAAAATGACATGCCCTATTTGAAAAATGAAAGTTTTTTTTTGGACTTGACTGTCCCTTTAACCCTGGAAAATGCTGGGTCACTGTTATAATATAATGTATATTTCTATGCAATTGCTTAACTGTTGTTAAAAGATATTTTGCACTTTTGTTAAATTGCTACACCCAATAAAAAAATATTTAAACCAAAAAATAAAAAATAAATAAAACCTAAGCTAGCTAGAATATAACTAGTTATATTGTAGCTAGCTTAGGTTTTATTTCACAGGTAAGTATGTATTTAGTTTTAAATAGGTATTATTTAATTAATAATTGTAACTTTAATTTAGCTCTATTTTAATTATGTTAAAGTTAGGGGTGTTAGGTTTAGGTTTAAGGTTAGGATTAGGGTTATGTTAGGGTTAGGTTTAGGGGTTAAGAGTTTTTTAGGTTGTTGCGATGTGGGGGGCTGGCAGTTTAGGGGTTAATAGGTTTATTTAGTGGTAGTGATGTGGGAAGCCAGAGGTTTAGGTGTTAATAGCTTTATTTAGTTGCGGCAATGTTGGGGAGCGGCAGAATAGGGGTTAATAGATTTATTATAGTGTGGGCGATGTTGGGGTGCAGGGAAATAGGGGTTAATAACTTTAGTATAGTGGCAGCGATATCGGGAGTGGCAGATTAGGGGTTAATAGTTTTATTTAGGTGGCAGCGATATCGGGGGCAGCAGATTATGGGTGTTTAGACTTAGGGTTTATGTTAGGGTATTAGGTTTAAACTTTACTTATTTTTCCCCATAGACATCAATAGGGCTGCGTTACAGAGCTTTTCATTCCGCGATCGCAGGTGTTAGGATTTTTTCTAACCTGCTCTCCCCATTGACGTCAAAACAGCGCTTGTATTATGTGGAGCTCAACGCAACCATATCGCACGCACAAGCCGGCTGTTTTAAAACCTGTTATGGCTGCGCTATATTGGGTGAAATAACGTGAAATAATGTTGCATTCGTTAAATTCCCTATAGCGCGCATAACTCGTAATCTACCTGATTGATAGTAAATATATTAAAATGTGACATTTATGAGCAACATCTTCAAAAGAACAAATAGTTGTACTGTGGAATTGATTTTTCTTTTTAAGAAAGGATCTGTTAGATTTAGAATTAGTGACAGCATTCATTGTAATAATCTATTGTTTTTATTTATGTTATCATTGTTTATATGGTCAGAGATAAAGTTGAAATATTACCTACAGATCATATTAGTATAGCATGTTGATATACTAAATATATATATATACCATGTAAGATTATTACTTTAATATTAATATTGTTTTAATTATTAATATTTTTGTTGTTGTTGTTGTTAATAATAATAGTAATCATAACCATAATAATCCTAATCATCATTGTCATTATAAACTCCTTCATGCCGGGGGCAAGTTTTGAAGATCGGAACAAAGTTCTGATGTTAACATTTGCTTGAAAAAGGAAATCACGAGATCATCAATTATGTGATTTCAATGCTGGGATCAGATCAAGGGGGACTGCCTATGATGCTAGGCATGCCCCCCATTCAGATTTTTCATTAAATAAAAATAAGAGGGTGCATGATGCCAAAAAAGGTAGCACGTTCCATGGCATCTTAACAGCTTTTATAGCATGGAATGTCCTAACTACATCTAGGCACGGGCGGAACTTCCACAGTAGCAAAGGTCGCAGGTGCGATCGGGCCCTGGAAGCCTGCCACGGGGGGGGGGGGGGGACTGAAGATCCACACAACACCACAACTCTTCCTGACTGACAAAAACAGTTTGTATTCCAGTCCAGGCAGCAGATCAGTTGCAATGCATTGCTATAGCCTGTCACAGTGGCTGAACTGTCTGGGGATGGTCTGACATGGGGGGCAGATGTGATGCAGACCCTGGAGATCTGCAACATCGCAACTCTCACTGACTGCAGGTGTACCGTATGACACTAACTGCTTCTCAGTGCATACGAGAAGCAATATTGCTAGCTATATAGCGCTAGAGAGAACACTGGATATATTCCAGTTCCATACAGTAAATCAGTAGCGGTATACTGCTGAACCTTACATTGGCAGAACTGCATGGCAGCTGTATATATTTTATATCACCACTGCCTGAACTGGAATACATCCAAATTCTGTATGCAGCTGAGAAACAGTGAGTGACCCCAATTACTCTTATTACATTGTACTTTCTGCCTGCACAGTGACAAATCACCACATTAGTACTTAGAAGCCCAGTGCCCACTGCTATCTTTAACCCTGCTGCATGATAAAGTAATTGAGGTTACACTTAATTCCTTCCCAGTTGCATATGATAGATATGGCGGCATCAGACATTAACATGTGGGGAAAAAAAGTCTCTGTATTGTCCCATGGCCCCCATAGAAGGTAAGGAGTTTGAGACTGAGTCTTGTGGGTGGGGATAATGCATTTAGGCTGCTTTCCTGCTGGGACTCCTCCTCAGAGCATGCTGCAGATGAAAGTGTCCTGTCTTGAACCTGCCATTTCATGCTTAGGAGCCTGATTGAGTGATGTGCTAATGTGAGAGCACTATTACTTTATTTCATATATGCATAAACACTAGATAGACTAGGTATATTTTATTTCTTTATATATATATAAACTGCAGAACAAAATGAAGCACTCACTGGACTTTGGATATCTGTGCAAAGTGTTTATTCGTGACGTTTCGGGACCTCAAACGTCCCTTCTACTGACAATACAATAGTGCAAATGAACAAGCTATAAAGGCCTGTAAACCCTTCCCCCTAGTTGTTAACCAATCAGCACCAACTGTGTGTGCTAACTGAGAAACCACCCATAAAGGTGGCTCAGTTTATTAAAAAACTTTTTATTGTCCTAAAAGTGCACAATTCAAAGTGATATGTTCAATAAAGTGTTATAACAGGTGAACCAGTATAAAAATCTAAGTTGTCACCTATCCCCAGTGAACCACTGTCACAACATGTAAAACCTCTCAAAATGGAAAACCCACCTGTATTACATGCAGGTGGATTAGCCCAAAAGTCAGGGAAATCATTGGATTGGTCATAGAAACCACTAACCAAACAATAGCAACAAAGTGGCCACACCCTTACGACATCACAAATGTCCATAGAGACCGCAGTCACAATAGGTATACGTCTTAACACAAATTTATGTCACCCTGATCACAGCTAAAACAGCAAGACAAACACTCGGTATAAATAAAGGTGTACCCCAATCCACAATAGTGTGTATTAATAACACCACATCAATACACGATCGAGGCCATCATCCATAGAGCACCGCCCACTACATCATCAATATCCTATCTGTAGTGCGGTCTGCCCCAGTAGGTGTCAACTGTGTCCAGGATCAACAAAATAAATAAAACACTGTCAATCAGTACTATCCTAGTACTATGTATATAGTATCTCAAGCGCTAAAAAGACAGCCTAAAGCTCACTACCAAATAAGTCCCCTAGCGGACTACAAGAGGGAAAAAGTGGAAAAGGTATGGAGTGAGCACTAAAACAAGCTTAATAAGCCAATAAGATGAAGAAGTGCACTAAAATGGTTCAAATGAGCTAGAACGATATAATACTGATCTCAATAAAATGTACAATTTAATATGCATATAAACAAAAATAGGTAGTAGACGTGAATAGAGTTAAAATACTTAACATTAGCATGGATCCATGTAATGACTAAAACAGGTATACAACAACGGTAAAAACAATGATAAAAACAGTGATAAACAGACAGATAAGAAGTCAGTGAGATCCTCTGCGAATTAGGTTGGAGGTCTCTTGCTAGGTGTAGATGTAGGTGCGAATAGACACAGTAGAAACAATAATAATGGTGTCTGAGTGATAAAATGCAATAAGTGAAAAAATGCAATAATTATTGGTGAAAATTCAATTACAATTGGTAAAAATGCAATATCCAAATTTTAAAAAATAAATAAAAAAAAAACAAACAAATCAGAAATGGTGATCCAAAATTGCAGATAATAGTTCAAAAGTAGAATCCAAGGTAATTAAAAATAAAAGTCTATGTAGAAAAACCTTCCATATCAAAAAATGATAATAAACAAACGATCCAAACCTGTGAAAAGACAGAAACAAAAAATAGTGCAATAAAGTTAGTTACACTTTAGAAGGTATGAAAATAAGCTCACCAGTATGTCTGTGTCAATTTTTGGATCACCATTTCTGTTTTGTTTCTGGATCACTTTTTATATATGATTTTTGGACTGACACTTTACACCACTAATTTTTTCAACATATGGATTTTATGGATTGTTGATCTTTCTGATTTGGATCACCCTTGGTCACTGTTTACTTTCTCACTTGTACTTTGAACTTTGAATCATATTTGGGATTTTTTTATTTTTTTATTTTTTAAAATTTGGATATTGCATTTTTTCCAATTGTAATTGAATTTTCACCAATCATTATTGCATTTTTTCACTTATTGCATTTTATCACTCAGACACCATTATTATTGTTTCTACTGTGTCTATTCGCACCTACATCTACACCTAACAAGAGACCTCCGACCTAATTCGCAGAGGATCTCACTGACTTCTTATCTGTCTGTTTATCACTGTTTTTATGATTGTTTTTACCGTTGTTGTATACCTGTTTTAGTCATTACATGGATCCATGCTAATGTTAAGTATTTTAACTCTATTCACGTCTACTACCTATTTTTGTTTATATGCATATTAAATTGTACATTTTATTGAGATCAGTATTATATCGTTCTAGCTCATTTGAACCATTTTAGTGCACTTCTTCATCTTATTGGCCTATTAAGCTTGTTTTAGCGCTCACTCCATACCTTTTCCAATCAGTACTATCCCCTACATCAGGAGAACAAATCAACGTATGTTATATTCGATAATCTGTACCTTCTATTAACCCTTCTCAAACATACGGAGAAAACAGCATAGACCAGCTCCATACTCGAGTCAGATCATACGATGTAAACCGCCCCCAGGTTTCTTACTTGATACTCAAGCTGCGCCTCCTGTCAGAGACCGAGATCATCGTTCCACTAGTGTTAAACACAGCCTTCTCACTGCCATAAAGTAAACTTAAATATTCCAGCTATACGTATATGTCTAAAACAGTACCCTTCTCTACCAAAGAATAATTACAGGAAAAACCCCCTCAAATAAATTCTTCCTTAAGGAATTGTACAACAAATTCAGCCCTCTCACTGCCATAAAATGTGAACCGCCCCCAGGTTTCTTATTGGATGATCAAGCCGTGCCTCCATGTCCGAGACCTCAATCATTGTTCCACTAGTGTTAAACACAGCCTTCTCACTGCCATAAAGTAAACTTAAATATTCCAGCTATTCGTATATGTCTAAAACAGTACCCATCTCTACCAAAGAATAATTACAGGAAAACCCCCTCAAATACATTCTTCCTTAAGGAATTGTCCAACAAATTCATTCCAAAAAAAGTTCCTTTAGAAATTCTATTAAAAACACAATTGCCAAAAACAATCTACACTCACTAACAATGCATTTCACACACCGTGACGGTCAAATTAGGGGTTAATCCCATTGCGGTGCACACCACACCAAAAGAAGGGATAGAAAGAGGAATACAACTCACAATTCACAGTGTTGCGACTAGTCCAGCCACCATCCAGAGCTAGTATACATCAAAAACTTCCGACAACATCTAAATTTCAGACTTATAAACTCCAACAAGAGCGGTTTAGGACCAACAAGCATTCATCCAGGTAGGGTGTCCATCAGCCAAGGGGAGGAGGCATGTGACCATGGTCCACCGGGGGTAACGACAAAAGTGTGACAAAGTGTATCAGTGTGCTCTACAATAAATATTATCACATAACAAATATTATAACATACATACACCTCAGCAGGGGTTTCAATAAAAACAAATATCCTACTTGCAGAATTCACATTCATCCAGGAATCCCCAATGCTAAGATGATTCTAACTGGAACATAGAGGTGGACACTATCATGACCAACAGATAGTGTGTATCAAGAAATGTAGACAATCTTTGTCAAGCTACTAAACTTTATAAGATCATGGGCTCTCATCATGGACAAAATGGTTGTGGACTCTCATTACAAACAAAGTGGTCGTGGACTCCCAGAGCAACAGTCGACTTTCAAAAAGCTCATATTCGATTCGTTCCAGGACACAGTGTCCATCATATAAATGCTTGCCATCCAGTTTGGACGTTGATACCCCTGGGTGTCAGGGTACCCAGTTCATGTATCCATCTGGCTTCCTTTTGCAGCAAAAGGTTCGCTCTTCCTCTGTTGTAGGACGGTGGTGAGAGTGCATATACCTTGGAACTTTATTGCTATATATATATATATATATATATATATATATATATATATATATATATATATATATATATATACAGTATCTCAAAAAAGTGAGTACACCCCTCACATTTTTGTAAATATTCTATTATATCTTTTCATGTGACAACACTGAAGAAATTAAACTTTGCTACAATGTAAAGTAGTGAGTGCACAGCTGGTATAACAGAGTAAATTTGCTGTACCCTCAAAATAACTCAACACACAGCCATTGATGTCTAAACTGTTGGCAACAAAAGTGAGTACACCCCTAAGTGGAAATGTCCAAATTGGGGTCAATATTTTGTGTGGCCACCATTATTTTCCAGCACTGCCTTAACCCTCTTGGGCATGGAGTTCACCAGAGCTTCACAGGTTGCCACTGGAATCCTCTTCCACTCCTCCATGATGACATAACAGAGCTGGTGGATGTTAGAGACCTTGCGCTTCCCCAACTTCCATTTGAGGATGCACCACAGATGCTCAATAGGGTTTAGGTCTGGAGACATGATTGGCCAGTCCATCACCTTTACATTCAGCTTCTTTAGCAAGGCTGTGGTTGTCTTGGAAGTGTGTTTGTGGTCATTATTATGTTGGAATACTGCCCTGCGGCCCAGTCTCCGAAGGGAGGGAATCATGCTCTGCTTCAGTATGTCACAGTACATGCTGGCATTTATGGTTTCCTCAATGAACTGTAGCTCCACAGTGCCAGCAGCACACATGCAGGCCCAGACCATGACACTCTCACCACCATGCTTGACTGTAGGCAAGACACACTTGTATTTGTATCCTCACCTGGTTGCCGCCACACACACTTGACACCATCTGAACCTAATACGTTTATCTTGGTCTCATCGGACCACAGGACATGGTTCCAGTAATCCATGTCCTTAGTCTGCGTGTCTTCAGCAAACTGTTTGCAGGCTTTCTTGTGCATTATCTTTAGAAGAGGCTTCCTTCTGGGATGACAGTCATGCAGACCAATATGATGCAGTGTGCAGCATATGGTCTGAGCACTGACAGGCTGACCCCCACCCCTTCAACCTCTGCAGCAATTCTGGCAGCACTCAAACATTTATTTCCCAAAGACAACTTCTGGATATGACGCTGAGCACGTGCACTCAACTTCTTTGGTCGACCATGGCAAGGCCTGTTCTGAGTGGAACCTGTCCTGTGAAACAGCTGTATGGTCTTGCCCACCGTGCTGCAGCTCAGTTTCAGGGTCTTGGCAATCTTCTTTTAGCATAGGGCATCTTTATGTAGTGCAACAATTCTTTTTTTCAGATCCTCAGAGAGTTCTTTGCCATGAGGTGCCATGTTGAACTTAGAGTGACCAGTATGAGAGCGTGTGAGAGCAATAACAACAAATTTAATGCACCTGCTACCCATTCACGCCTGAAACCTTGTAACACTAACGACTCACATGACACTGGGGAGAGAAAATAGATAATTGGGCCCAATTTGGATATTTCCACTTAGGGGTGTACTCACTTTTGTTGCCAACGGTTAAGAAGATTAATGGCTGTGTGTTATTTTGAGGGGACAAATGTGAGGGGTGTACTCACTTTTGTGAAATACTGTATATATATATATATATATATATATATATATATATATATATATATATATATATATATATATATATATATAGAGAGAGAGAGAGAGAGAGAGAGAGAGAGACAGAGAGACAGAGAGATTGAGAGAGACAGAGAGAACAAAAATTATCAAGGAGAAGGTGTCACTCAAATGTCAAGCTCTGAGAAAGGGGCAGGAGCACCGAAACATTGCTCTATAATAAAGGACTGATTTACATTTGAGTGACACCTTCTCCTTGATAATTTTTTCTCTCTCTCTCTTTCTCTCTCTCTCTCTCTCTTTCTCTCTCATGAGAGCTGCTTACATCCTATTGGCTGATTTGATTAGCCAATAGGATTTTAGCAGCTTTAATACCTATTGGCTGATTCAAATTTTTTAGCCAATAGGAATGCAAGGGACGCCAAATTGAATTGTGTCCCTTGCATTGAAGCTTCAGTTTATGGCGGCAACCATGAAAAGAGGAGCTCCGCGTCGGATGGCTTCAGGATGGACCCGCTCCACGCCGGCTGGATGAAAATGGAAGAGGCCGCCTGGATGAAGACTTCTTGCTGCATGGATGAAGACTTTGCTGCCTGGATGAAGACTTCTTGCCGCATGGATGGGGACTTCGCCAGCTGGATGGATCCTTCAAGTGGGACTTCAACAAATGTAAGTGGATCGTCTTGGGGTTAGTGTTAGGTTTTTTTAAGGGTTTTTTGGGTGTTATTATAAAGTTAGGGTTTTTATTTGGGGGGTTGGTTGGGTGGTGGGTTTTACTGTTGGGTGGTTGGTTGTATTTTTTTTACAGGTAAAAGAGCTGATATCTTTGGGGCAATGCCCCACAAAAGGCCCTTTTAAGGGCCATTGGTAGTTTATTGTAGGCTAGGCTTTTTTATTTTTATTTTGGGTGGGCTTTTTATTTTGATAGGGCTATTAGATTAGGTGTAATTCTTTTTTATTTTTTATAATTTGTTTGTTATTTTTTGTAATTTAGTGTTTGTTATTTTTTGTAATTAGAGTAGAGTAGTGTTAGGATTTTTTTATTGGTAGTTTAGTTTTATTTAATTGGTAGTTAGTTTAATTTTCATTTAATAATTATAATAGTTTAATTGTTAGCTTAAAATAATTTTTTTAAATTTGACAGGTAAGTTTTTTAAGTTAATTTAAGATAGGGAAATTGTAATTTTAATATAAAGTTAGGTGGTCGTTAGGTTTAAGGGTTACTAATTTAAATTAGTTTATTTCATTGTGGGAGCTCTCGGTTTAAGGGTTAATAGCTTATTTTAGTATATTTCATTGTGGGGGGCTTGCAGTTTAGGGGTTAATAGGTTTATTTTAGCGGCGATTTGGTCAGATGGCAGATTAGGGTTAATAATATTTAAATAGTGTTTTTGATGTGGGAGGGCGGTGGTTTAGGGGTTAATAACTTTAGTATAGTGTCGGAGAGCGGCGGAATAGGGGTTAATACATTTTTTTAGTGGCAACAATGTCGGGAGCGTCAGATTAGGGTTTAATAAGTTCAATATAGTGTTTGCGATGCGGGAGGGCCTTGGTTTAGGGGTTAATAGGTAGTTTATGGGTGTTTAGTGTACTTTGTAACAGTTTAGTTATGAGTTTTATGTTACAGCTTTGTAGCGTAAAACTCATAACTACTGACTTTAGATGGCGATAAAAATCTTGTCATTTTAGGCTGTAACGCTCACTTTTTAGCCATACTTCAAAACTCATAATACCGACGCTATGGGAATCTCATGAAAAAACGTAAGTTTTACATGTACGGGACTGACGTTGTGTTACAGGCTAAAAGGTGTGCTCTACATATAGCTGCGGTGCTGTTTTAACTCTGAAAATGCCATATTTTCAGAGTTACAAGCCGCAACGCAAAACTTGTAATCTAGTTGTATGTGATTTATTGTTTGTTTGCTGCATTATAATCAATTTACTTGTACTGTACAGGGAATGAGCAAAAATAAAACACCAGACAATCAGTTAACACCTGTTTTTGACAAATAAAGCAGGGCATTTATGTTTGTTTTTTTGGGGGGGGCTTTGTGGATTCTGGCACCAGGGCCCTGAGCTTTTTAGTTACGCCTTTGCATCTAGGGGCTAAAAAGTAATTTAAGAATACATTTTAGGAGCAATATTTCTTATGACTGCCCCTGGACCATGCAGACCAAGGGCTTCGTTATCTATGAGTCTCTGAGCTTGCGAGATGCTGTAAGAAACATTGCAAGTACTTTGAAGCTCCTGGGGGAATTATTGAATTAAATTTTTACTTTGAAAACAGCCTCCTACAAAGTGGTGTTCCCTTCATTTACATATGTGAAGGAGATGCAAACATTACAATAGGGCTCACTAAAAATAATAATTTATATAGTTCTAAGAAATCATATTTTAGGAAAAAAGTCAAACGTATTGAAATTACACAGAAAAAAACACTACACTGCTGTCAAGGTATTTGAAATATTATTAGATGATATACACAGGTATACTTATTATTATTTAATGGTGATGTGGCTGTGTACATCAAATAATTAATTTAATTTCTAAAAACTTCAAATGGCACTGTGTGAAATTTAGCCCCACTGTTTTTGATTACACAGGATGAATCATAAAATAATCTGTACCTTCTATTAACCCTTCTCAAACATACGGAGAAAACAGCATAGACCAGCGCCATGCTCGAGTCAGATCATACGATGTAAACCGCCCCCAGGTTTCTTACTTGATACTCAAGCTGCGCCTCCTGTCAGAGACCGAGATCATCGTTCCACTAGTGTTAAACACAGCCTTCTCACTGCCATAAAGTAAACTTAAATATTCCAGCTATACGTATATGTCTAAAACAGTACCCTTCTCTACCAAAGAATAATTACAGGAAAAAACCCCTCAAATAAATTCTTCCTTAAGGAATTGTACAACAAATTCAGCCCTCTCACTGCCATAAAATGTGAACCGCCCCCAGGTTTCTTATTGGATGATCAAGCCGCGCCTCCTGTCCGAGACCTCAATCATTGTTCCACTAGTGTTAAACACAGCCTTCTCACTGCCATAAAGTAAACTTAAATATTCCAGCTATTCGTATATGTCTAAAACAGTACCCATCTCTACCAAAGAATAATTACAGGAAAAACCCCCTCAAATACATTCTTCCTTAAGGAATTGTACAACAAATTCATTCCAAAAAAAGTTCCTTTAGAAATTCTTTTAAAAACACAATTGCCAAAAACAATCTACACTCACTAACAATGCATCTCACACACCGTGACGGTCAAATTAGGGGTTAATCCCATTGCGGTGCACACCACACCAAAAGAAGGGATAGAAAGAGGAATACAACTCACAATTCACAGTGTTGCGACTAGTCCAGCCACCATCCAGAGCTAGTATACATCAAAAACTTCCGACAACATCTAAATTTCAGACTTATAAACTCCAACAAGAGCGGTTTAGGACCAACAAGCATTCATCCAGGTAGGGTGTCCATCAGCCAAGGGGAGGAGGCATGTGACCATGGTCCACCGGGGGTAACGACAAAAGTGTAACAAAGTGTATCAGTGTGCTCTACAATAAATATTATCACATAACAAATATTATAACATACATACACCTCAGCAGGGGTTTCAATAAAAACAAATATCCTACTTGCAGAATTCACATTCATCCAGGAATCCCCAATGCTAAGATGATTCTAACTGGAACATAGAGGTGGACACTATCATGACCAACAGATAGTGTGTATCAAGAAATGTAGACAATCTTTGTCAAGCTACTAAACTTTATAAGATCATGGGCTCTCATCATGGACAAAATGGTCGTGGACTCTCATTACAAACAAAGTGGTTGTGGACTCCCAGAGCCACAGTCAACTTTCAAAAAGCTCATATTCGATTTGTTCCAGGACACAGTGTCCATCATATAAATGCTTGCCATCCAGTTTGGACGTTGATACCCCTGGGTGTCAGGGTACCCAGTTCATGTATCCATCTGGCTTCCTTTTGCAGCAAAAGGTTCGCTCTTCCTCTGTTGTAGGACGGTGGTGAGAGTGCATATACCTTGGAACTTTATTGCTATATATATATATATATATATATATATATATATATATATATATATATACAGTATCTCAAAAAAGTGAGTACACCCCTCACATTTTTGTAAATATTCTATTATATCTTTTCATGTGACAACACTGAAGAAATGAAACTTTGCTACAATGTAAAGTAGTGAGTGCACAGCTGGTATAACAGAGTAAATTTGCTGTACCCTCAAAATAACTCAACACACAGCCATTGATGTCTAAACTGTTGGCAACAAAAGTGAGTACACCCCTAAGTGGAAATGTCCAAATTGGGGTCAATATTTTGTGTGGCCACCATTATTTTCCAGCACTGCCTTAACCCTCTTGGGCATGGAGTTCACCAGAGCTTCACAGGTTGCCACTGGAATCCTCTTCCACTCCTCCATGATGACATAACAGAGCTGGTGGATGTTAGAGACCTTGCGCTTCCCCAACTTCCGTTTGAGGATGCACCACAGATGCTCAATAGGGTTTAGGTCTGGAGACATGATTGGCCAGTCCATCACCTTTACATTCAGCTTCTTTAGCAAGGCTGTGGTTGTCTTGGAAGTGTGTTTGTGGTCATTATTATGTTGGAATACTGCCCTGCGGCCCAGTCTCCGAAGGGAGGGAATCATGCTCTGCTTCAGTATGTCACAGTACATGCTGGCATTTATGGTTTCCTCAATGAACTGTAGCTCCACAGTGCCAGCAGCACACATGCAGGCCCAGACCATGACACTCTCACCACCATGCTTGACTGTAGGCAAGACACACTTGTATTTGTATCCTCACCTGGTTGCCGCCACACACACTTGACACCATCTGAACCTAATACGTTTATCTTGGTCTCATCGGACCACAGGACATGGTTCCAGTAATCCATGTCCTTAGTCTGCGTGTCTTCAGCAAACTGTTTGCAGGCTTTCTTGTGCATTATCTTTAGAAGAGGCTTCCTTCTGGGATGACAGTCATGCAGACCAATATGATGCAGTGTGCAGCATATGGTCTGAGCACTGACAGGCTGACCCCCACCCCTTCAACCTCTGCAGCAATTCTGGCAGCACTCAAACATTTATTTCCCAAAGACAACTTCTGGATATGACGCTGAGCACGTGCACTCAACTTCTTTGGTCGACCATGGCAAGGCCTGTTCTGAGTGGAACCTGTCATGTGAAACAGCTGTATGGTCTTGCCCACCGTGCTGCAGCTCAGTTTCAGGGTCTTGGCAATCTTCTTTTAGCATAGGGCATCTTTATGTAGTGCAACAATTCTTTTTTTCAGATCCTCAGAGAGTTCTTTGCCATGAGGTGCCATGTTGAACTTAGAGTGACCAGTATGAGAGCGTGTGAGAGCAATAACAACAAATTTAACGCACCTGCTCCCCATTCACGCCTGAAACCTTGTAACACTAACGACTCACATGACACTGGGGAGAGAAAATAGATAATTGGGCCCAATTTGGATATTTCCACTTAGGGGTGTACTCACTTTTGTTGCCAACGGTTAAGAAGATTAATGGCTGTGTGTTATTTTGAGGGGACAAATGTGAGGGGTGTACTCACTTTTGTGAAATACTGTATATATATATATATATATATATATATAGAGAGAGAGAGAGAGAGAGAGAGAGAGACAGAGAGACAGAGAGATTGAGAGAGACAGAGAGAACAACAATTATCAAGGAGAAGGTGTCACTCAAATCTCAAGCTCTGAGAAAGGGGCAGGAGCACCGAAACATTGCTCTATAATAAAGGACTGATTTACATTTGAGTGACACCTTCTCCTTGATAATTTTTTCTCTCTCTCTCTTTCTCTCTTTCTCTCTCTCTCTCTCTCTTTCTCTCTCATGAGAGCTGCTTACATCCTATTGGCTGATTTGATTAGCCAATAGGATTTTAGCAGCTTTAATACCTATTGGCTGATTCAAATTTTTTAGCCAATAGGAATGCAAGGGACGCCAAATTGAATTGTGTCCCTTGCATTGAAGCTTCAGTTTATGGCGGCAACCATGAGAAGAGGAGCTCCGCGTCGGATGGCTTCAGGATGGACCCGCTCCACGCCGGCTGGATGAAAATGGAAGAGGCCGCCTGGATGAAGACTTCTTGCTGCATGGATGAAGACTTTGCTGCCTGGATGAAGACTTCTTGCCGCATGGATGGGGACTTGGCCAGCTGGATGGATCCTTCAAGTGGGACTTCAACAAATGTAAGTGGATCGTCTTGGGGTTAGTGTTAGGTTTTTTAAGGGTTTTTTGGGTGTTATTATAAAGTTAGGGTTTTTATTTGGGGGGTTGGTTGGGTGGTGGGTTTTACTGTTGGGTGGTTGGTTGTATTTTTTTTACAGGTAAAAGAGCTGATATCTTTGGGGCAATGCCCCACAAAAGGCCCTTTTAAGGGCCATTGGTAGTTTATTGTAGGCTAGGTTTTTTTATTTTTATTTTGGGTGGGCTTTTTATTTTGATAGGGCTATTAGATTAGGTGTAATTCTTTTTTATTTTTTATAATTTGTTTGTTATTTTTTGTAATTTAGTGTTTGTTATTTTTTGTAATTAGAGTAGAGTAGTGTTAGGATTTTTTTATTGGTAGTTTAGTCTTATTTAATTGGTAGTTAGTTTAATTTTCATTTAATAATTATAATAGTTTAATTGTTAGCTTAAAATATTTTTTTTAAATTTGACAGGTAAGTTTTAAGTTAATTTAAGATAGGGAAATTGTAATTTTAATATAAAGTTAGGTGGTCGTTAGGTTTAGGGGTTACTAGTTTAAATTAGTTTATTTCATTGTGGGAGCTCTCGGTTTAAGGGTTAATAGCTTATTTCAGTATATTTCATTGTGGGGGGCTTGCAGTTTAGGGGTTAATAGGTTTATTTTAGTGGCAATTTGGTCAGATGGCAGATTAGGGTTAATAATATTTAAATAGTGTTTTTGATGCGGGAGGGCGGCGGTTTAGGGGTTAATAACTTTAGTATAGTGTCGGAGAGCGGCGGAATAGGGGTTAATACATTTTTTTAGTGGCAACAATGTCGGGAGCGTCAGATTAGGGTTTAATAACTTCAATATAGTGTTTGCGATGCGGGAGGGCCTTGGTTTAGGGGTTAATAGGTAGTTTATGGGTGTTTAGTGTACTTTGTAACAGTTTAGTTATGAGTTTTATGTTACAGCTTTGTAGCGTAAAGCTCATAACTACTGACTTTAGATGGCGATAAAAATCTTGTCATTTTAGGCTGTAACGCTCACTTTTTAGCCATACTTCAAAACTCATAATACCGACGCTATGGGAATCTCATGAAAAAACGTAAGTTTTACATGTACGGGACTGACGTTGTGTTACAGGCTAAAAGGTGTGCTGTACATATAGCTGCGGTGCTGTTTTAACTCTGAAAATGCCATATTTTCAGAGTTACAAGCCGCAACGCAAAACTTGTAATCTAGTTGTATGTGATTTATTGTTTGTTTGCTGCATTATAATCAATTTACTTGTACTGTACAGGGAATGAGCAAAAATAAAACACCAGACAATCAGTTAATACCTGTTTTTGACAAATAAAGCAGGGCATTTATGGTTTTTTTTTGGGGGGGGCTTTATGGATTCTGGCACCAGGGCCCTGAGCTTTTTAGTTACGCCTTTGCATCTAGGGGCTAAAAAGTAATTTAAGAATACATTTTAGAAGCAATATTTCTTATGACTGCCCCTGGACCATGCAGACCAAGGGCTTCATTATCTATGAGTCTCTGAGCTTGCGAGATGCTGTAAGAAACATTGCAAGTACTTTGAAGCTCCTGGGGGAATTATTGAATTAAATTTTTACTTTGAAAACAGCCTCCTACAAAGTGGTGTTCCCTTCATTTACATATGTGAAGGAGATGCATACATTACAATAGGGCTCACTAAAAATGATAATTTATATAGTTCTAAGAAATCATATTTTAGGAAAAAAGTCAAACGTATTGAAATTACACAGAAAAAAACACTACACTGCTGTCAAGGTATTTGAAATATTATTAGATGATATACACAGGTATACTTATTATTATTTAATGGTGATGTGGCTGTGTACATCAAATAATTAATTTAATTTCTAAAAACTTCAAATAGCACTGTGTGAAATTTAGCCCCACAGTTTTTTTACACAGGATGAATCATAAAAGTCACTTCAAACATTTTTTACCCCATACAGTGAATAGAGACGTAAATGTCTAAAACTTTTCATTTAAAGCCTAATGAGATGCTCACAATTTCAAGGAAATGTAAATAAGCAGGATAGAGCCTCAAAAGTACATGCCCATATATGGGTTTCCTGCCAAGGTGAGGAGCCGATCCGTCTGTGAGAATGTTTGAAAATACAAACATATTCAAGGAATTGTAGCTTTTATTAACTACCTGTTAAATGATCCCCGGTGAGCTGTGTACACATCTTACACAACCATATGTCCAGGCTGTATTTGAATCCATAAATTCTAGACAATGAAAGTGGCCAGGCAGAGACAAATAACATTCATATTTGCTGAGATTGATAAATATTATTATTTATTTCATTCCAGGCATCTAGTAAATACACAGATAATGGGCATTTGAAATCTCTTTGTAAAATAAATTATCTATATAATCTTCATATAAGGGAATACTCAAATGAGTGTATATGTATATATATATATATATATATATATATATATATATATATATAAATATGTGTGTGTGTGGGATACACATATGTACAGTATATTCAGACACATATTAAACATGGGGACCTGAGAGCAAATATTTCAAAATGTTTTTACCTATATATATATTTTGGAAGCATAGAATGTTTTAGGATTTAAAATGAGCATTCTAACAATTATCTATTTTATTTCAGGCATCTAAGAAGTATACACATAATTTATATTTTAAATCATATCCTGATTATTTTATCTTCTCAAAGAGAGATATACAGATATGAAATATTAATCCATATGGAATAATAATCCAATGTAGATATAATTGTGTGAGAACCACATATATCTATGTATGCGATGTTGAGTGGATGTCTGAAGAAGGAAATTGAATCCAGGATGAGGATATTATGATTTTAAGTTATTTCATAAAAGATATGGTTTTAAATGCATTTGATATATTATAAGTGGAATAAATTCACGTGTGGTCATAAAATAATCAGAATAAATAATGTGACATAATGCAGTACATTTGAACATGTAACTTATTAATATAAAGAAATTATAACATTTTAAATTGTTGGTCATGCTGCCCCCGATGGCCAAAATCCAGTATAACAGTCAAAAGATTTGACTGATTAAATGATACTTCCAAGATGAACCAATCCATGCTCAGCTCCATAAGGGTCAATCACAAAGGGCCTATCCAATTCGGAGGGCCTATCCAATTCGCTATTGATGGTACAAAACAAAAAGGGGTGGAGTTATATTGCATGATTTTACCCCAAGCATAGAGACAGAAAGGGGGCTAACTCTTGCTAACTTTTGCTAAACTTTGGCTGGCTGCCTGTGTGCTAAACTGTGACTGATGAAAATTTGGCTGCGTGACATACAGTTACAAAAGGCATAATAGCTACCTTTCTTTTCCACATGCAAAAACTCATTTTTGGTATTCTGAGGTGAGTTGGATAAACAAAGAAGTTTTTGGGAGATTGAACTACAAATTGGTTCAAACTGGTGATGTATGATTGTTCTAATTTTTATTATTTTAAACAAAGGTAATTAGTAAGAGCATAGTCAAATTGTAGTTAATAGATTTAAAGGGGCACTCAGTATTTTAAATCTATTAACAGTGAATAGAGACGTAAATGTCTAAAACTTTTCATTTAAAGCCTAATGAGATGCTCACAATTTCAAGGAAATGGAAATTAGCATGATGGAGCCTCAAAAGTACATGCCCATACATGGGTTTCCTGCCAAGGTGAGGAGCCGATCCGTCTGTGAGAATGTTTGAAAATACAAACATATTCAAGGAATTGTAGCTTTTAAAAACTACCTGTTAAATGATCCCCTGTGAGCTGTGTACACATCTTACACAACCATATGTCCAGGCTGTATTTGAATCCATAAATTCTAGACAATGAAAGTGGCGAGGCAGAGACAAATAACATTCATATTTGCTGAGATTAATAAACATTGCAAATAGATATATGAATGTTTAACATTTCTAACAATTATTTATTTAATTCCAGGCATCTAGTAAGTACGCAGATAATTGGCATTTGAAATCTCTGTGTAACATAAAGAGAATAATAAAATAAAAAAATCTAAACCTTGCAAAAGAAATTTTCTATATAATCCTCATATAAGGGAATACTCAAATGAGTGTATGTATGTATGTATGTATATATATATGTGTGTGTGTGTGTGTGTGTGTGTGTGTGTGTGTGGGATACACATATCTACAGTATATTCAGACACATTAAACATGGAGACCTGAGAGCTAACATTTCAAAATGTTTTTACCTATATATATATTTTGGAAGCATAGAATGTTTTAGGATTTAAAATGAGCATTCTAAAAAAATATCTCTTTCATTTCAGGCATCTAAGAGGTACATATATAATTGATATTTTAAATGATATCCTGTATATTTTATCCTTTCAAAGAGAGATATACAGATATGAAATATTAATCTGTATGGAATAATAATCCAATAATATACTTGTGTGAGAACCACATATATCTATGTATGTGATGTTGAGCAGATGTCGGAAGAAGGAAATTGAATTCAGGATGAGAATATTATGAGTTTATGTTATTTCATAAAAGATATGGCTTGAAATGCATTTTATATATTATAGTGAATAAATTCACGTGTGGTCTTAAAATAATCAGAATAAATAATGTGACATAATACAGTACATTTGAACATGTAACTTATTAATATAAAGAAATTATAACATTTTAAATTACAAATTTTAAAGAAATGTTTTTTAATGTTAGAAATGATTAAATGAAACTGTTTGTTTGTCATGCTGCCCCGATGGCCAAAATCCAGTATAACAGTAAAAAGATTTGACTGATTAAAAGACACTTCCCAGATGAAACAATCCATGCTCAGCTCCGTAAGGGCCAATCACAAAGCAGATCCGGAGGGCATATCCAATTAGCTAATGATGGTACAAAACAAAAAGTGGTGGAGTTATATCGCATGATTTAACCCCAAACATAGAGAGAGAAAGGGGGCTAACTCTTGCTAAACATTGGCTGGCAGCCTATGTGCTAAACTGTGACTGATGAAAATTTGGTTGCGTGACATACAGTTACAAAAGGCATAATAGCTACCTTTCTTTTCCACATGCAAAAACTCATTTTTTTTATTCTGAGGCGAGTTGAATATACAAAGAAGTTTTTGGGAGATTGAACTACAAATTGGTTCAAACTGGTGATGTATGATTTTTTTAATTTTTAATATTTGAAACAAAGGTAATTGGTAAGACCATAGTCAAATTGTAGTTAATAGATTTAAAGGGGCACTCAGTATTTTAAACTTGTGTTTCATAGTCCTGTATAGTGTTAAGTTTGTATTTTGTATGCTAAGTAATTTATCTTTGCAAAATATAGATATATATATATCTTAGAATTGGTTTTAATTATAAGTAACTAATCATTTATTTCAGTTTAGAAAAATGGGCATTTAAAGTGACTGTTTATATTAAGAATATATGTACTTTTAGTGTCCTAATTAGAATTGTATTAGAATCAATTGTAGCTATATAGCTGATTGTATTATTTGAATGTTAGTAGCTTATATCTTGGCCTTATTGTGGTATTTTAAATGCAACTCTGATTTGATAGACTATTGTGAATAAGGCTAGTTCTAAAGGTAAATTTTATGAGATTTACATAGCATATTTTAATAGTTTTAAATTTGTATAGTATTGATTCATATTCTTGTTCCTACAAATATATTTTAATGTGTCTATAAATATTAACTAATAAAAAGAATTCAGGAATTTATATTAATTTTATGGTTTTTGGTATATGCATATTTTATTGGGGATTTTATTTTAAATAATAATTATTAAACATATTGTTTTATAACCCAGCCATAAACTGACACCGCAGATGCAAAAACACTGTGAAATGTATACTTATAATACAAAATTCAAAGCACATTGTTTTCCATATTGTGAAATGAGATATCCCCTCCTCTGCTAGTAGTGATGTCGCGAATTGTTCGCCGGCAAATAGTTCCCGGCGAACATAGCTTGTTCGCGTTCGCAGGGCGATCCGCCCCCTTTCGTCATCATTGAGTAAACTTTGACCCTGTATCTCACAGTCTGCAGACACATTACAGCCAATCAGCAGCAGACACTCCCTCCCAGACCCTCCCAGCTCCTGGGCAGCAGCCATTTTAGATTCATTCTGATCCTGCATTGTTAGTGAGAGGAGGGACAGTGTAGCTGCTGCTGATTTTTTAGGGAAATTGATAGCTAGGCTAGTGTATTCAGTGTCCACTACAGTCCTGAAGGACTCATCTGATCTCTGCTGTTTGGACAGCACCCCAAAAAGCCCTTTTTAGGGCAAGAACATCAGTCGTTTTTTTTGTTTTGCTTTTTTTGCCTGTGTAATTTTGATTGTGAAACATCAGTCTGCTAGTGTAATCTAATTGCAGTTGCCTGCCTGCAGTGCCACCACTCATATCTGTTGTAACAGTAGTGTAAATTTAAAAAAAAAACTTTTTCGACTGTGAAACATCAGTCTGCTAGTGTAATCTAATAGCAGTTGCCTGCCTGCCAGCGTGTGTGCCAGGCCCACTTGCCAACTAGTGCCACCACTCGTATCTGTTGTAACAGTGGTGTAAATATTTTAAAAAAAACTTTTTTGGCTGTAAACATCAGTCTGCTAGTGTAATCTAATTGCAGTTGCCTGCCTGCCAGCATGTGTGCCAGGCCCACTTGCCAACTAGTGCCACCACTCATATCTGTTGTAACTATAGTGTAAATATTTAAAAAAAAACTTTTTTGACTGTGAAACATCAGTCTGCTAGTGTAATCTAATTGCAGTTGCCTGTCTGCCAGCGTGTGTGCCAGGCCCACATGCTAAGTGCCACCACTCATATCTGTTGTAATAAGGCTAGTTCTAAAGGTAAAATTTATGAGAATTGCATAGCATATTTTAATAGTTTTAAACGTGTATAGTACTGATTCATATTCTTGTTCCTACAAATATATTTTAATGTGTCTATAAATATTAACTAATAAAAAGAATTCAGGAATTTATATTAATTTTATGGTTTTTGGTATATGCATATTTTATTGGGGATTTTATTTTAAAGAATAATTATTAAACATATTGCGTTATAACCCAGCCATATACTGACATATTATTTGGAGGCACTGCTATAGATGTTATTAATATATCACATTGATATGATATATTTGTAGTAAATACACAGGTATACTTATTATTATTTAATGGTGATGTGGCTGTGTACATAAAATAATTCATTTAATTTCTAAAAACTTCAAATGGCACTGTGTGAAATTTAGCCCCACTATTTTTGATTACACAGGATGAATCATAAAAGTCACTTCAAAACATTCTTTACCCCATACAGTGAATAGAGACGTAAATGTCTAAAACTTTTCATTTAAAGCCTAATGAGATGCTCACAATTTCAAGGAAATGGAAATTAGCATGATGGAGCCTCAAAAGTACATGCCCATATATGGGTTTCCTGCCAAGGTGAGGAGCCGATCCGTCTGTGAGAATGTTTGAAAATACAAACATATTCAAGGAATTGCAGCTTTTAAAAACTACCTGTTAAATGATCCCCTGTGAGCTGTGTACACATCTTACACAACCATATGTCCAGGCTGTATTTGAATCCATAAATTCTAGACAATGAAAGTGGCCAGGCAGAGACAAATAACATTCATATTTGCTGAGATTAATAAACATTGCAAATAGATATATGCATGTTTAACATTTCTAACAATTATTTATTTAATTCCAGGCATCTAGTAAGTACGCAGATAATTGGCATTTGAAATCTCTGTGTAACAAAGAGAATAATAAAATAAAAAAATCTAAACCTTGCAAAAGAAATTTTCTATATAATCCTCATATAAGGAAATACTCAAATGAGTGTATATATATATATATATATATATATATATATATATATATATATGTGTGTGTGTGTGTGTGTGTGTGTGTGGGATACACATATGTACAGTATATTCAGACACAATAAACATGGAGACCTGAGAGCTAACATTTCAAAATGTTTTTACCTATATATATATTTTGGAAGCATAGAATGTTTTAGGATTTAAAATGAGCATTCTAAAATAATATCTCTTTCATTTCAGGCATCTAAGAGGTACATATATAATTGATATTTTAAATGATATCCTGTATATTTTATCCTTTCAAAGAGAGATATACAAATATGAAATATTAATCTGTATGGAATAATAATCCAATGATATACTTGTGTGAGAACCACATATATATCTATGTATGTGATGTTGAGCAGATGTCGGAAGAAGGAAATTGAATTCAGGATGAGGATATTATGAGTTTATGTTATTTCATAAAAGATATGGCTTGAAATGCATTTTATATATTATAGTGAATAAATTCACGTGTGGTCTTAAAATAATCAGAATAAATAATGTGACATAATACAGTACATTTGAACATGTAACTTATTAATATAAAGAAATTATAACATTTTAAATCACACATTTTAAAGAAATGCTTTTAAATGTTAGAAATGATTAAATGAAACTGTTTGCTTGTCATGCTGCCCCAATGGCCAAAATCCAGTATAACAGTCAAAAGATTTGACTGATTAAAAGATACTTCCCAGATGAACCAATCCATGCTCAGCTCCTTAAAGGGGTGGAGTTATATCGCATGATTTAACCCCAAACATAGAGAGAGAAAGGGGGCTAACTCTTGCTAAACATTGGCTGGCAGCCTGTGTGCTAAACTGTGACTGATGAAAATATGGCTGTGTTACATACAGTTACAAAAGGCATAATAGCTACCTTTCTTTTCCACATGCAAAAACTAATTTTTGTTATTCTGAGGTGAGTTAAATATAGAAAGAAGTTTTTGGGAGACTGAACTACAAATTGGTTCAAACTGGTGATGTATGATTGTTCTAATTTTTAATATTTGAAACAAAGGTAATTGGTAAGACCATAGTCAAATTGTAGTTAATAGATTTAAAGGGGCACTCAGTATTTTAAACTTGTGTTTCATAGTCCTGTATAGTGTTAAGTTTGTATTTTGTATGCTAAGTAATTTATCTTTGCAAAATATAGATATATATATATCTTAGAATTGGTTTTTATTATAAATAACTAATAATTTATTTCAGTTTAGATAAATGGGCATTTAAAGTGACTGTTTACATTAAGAATATATGTACTTTTAGTGTCCTAATTAGAATTGTATTAGAATCAATTGTAGCTATATAGCTGATTGTATTATTTGAATGTTAGTAGCTTATATCTTGGCCTCATTGTGGTATTTTAAATGCAACTCTGATTTGATAGACTATTGTGGATAAGGCTAGTTCTAAAGGTAAATTTTATGAGATTTACATAGCATATTTTAATAGTTTTAAACTTTTATAGTATTGATTCATATTCTTGTTCCTACAAATATATTTTAATGTGTCTATAAGTATTAACTAATATAAAGAATTCAGGAATTTATATTAATTTTATGGTTTTTGGTATATGCATATTTTATTGGGGATTTTATTTTAAATAATAATTATTAAACATATTGTGTTATAACCCAGCCATATACTGACACCGCAGATGCAAAAACACTGTGAAATGTATACTTATAATACAAAATTCAAAGCACATTGTTTTCCATATTGTGAAATGAGATTCCTCTGCTAGTAGTGATGTCGCAAATTGTTCGCCGGCGAATAGTTCCCGGCGAACATAGCTTGTTCGCAGTGGCGGGCGAACATATGCGATGTTCGATCCACCCCCTTTCGTCATCATTGAGTAAACTTTGAACCTTTATCTCACATTCTGCAGACACATTACAGCCGATCAGCAGCAGACACTCCCTCCCAGCTCCTGGGCAGCAGCCATTTTAGATTCATTCTGATCCTGCATTGTTAGTGAGAGGAGGGACAGTGTAGCTGCTGCTGATTTTTTAGGGAAATTGATAGCTAGGCTAGTGTATTCAGTGTCCACTACAGTCCTGAAGGACTCATCTGATCTCTGCTGTTTGGACAGCACCCCAAAAAAGCCCTTTTTAGGGC
The DNA here is from genome assembly GCF_027579735.1 of Bombina bombina. Classification (NCBI taxonomy): domain Eukaryota; kingdom Metazoa; phylum Chordata; class Amphibia; order Anura; family Bombinatoridae; genus Bombina; species Bombina bombina. The sequence goes on along the minus strand of NC_069501.1, from coordinate 53,153,853 downwards.
TAGAACATCAGTCATTTTTTTTTGTTTTGTTTTTTTTGCCTGTGTAATTTTGATTGTGAAACATCAGTCTGCTAGTGTAATCTAATTGCAGTTGCCTGCCTGCAGTGCCACCACTCATATCTGTTGTAACAGTAGTGTAAATTTAAAAAAAAAAAACTTTTTTGACTGTGAAACATCAGTCTGCTAGTGTAATCTAATAGCAGTTGCCTGCCTGCCAGCGTGTGTGCCAGGCCCACTTGCCAACTAGTGCCACCACTCATATCTGTTGTAAAAGTAGTGTAAATATTTTAAAAAAAAATTTTTTGACTGTAAACATCAGTCTGCTAGTGTAATCTAATTGCAGTTGCCTGCCTGCCAGCATGTGTGCCAGGCCCACTTACCAACTAGTGCCACCACTCATATTTGTTGTAACAGTAGTGTAAATATTTTAAAAAAAACTTTTTTGACTGTGAAACATCAGTCTGCTAGTGTAATCAAATTGCAGTTGCCTGCCTGCCAGCGTGTGTGCCAGGCCCACTTGCCAACTAGTGCCACCACTCATATCTTTTGTAACAGTAGTGTAAGTATTTAAAAAATAAACTTTTTTGACTGTGAAACATCAGTCTGCTTTTTTGTGTCAGGCTCACAGCGTATACTGTGCGCACTTGCCCAGTGCCACTACTCATATCTTGTTTAATAGTAGTGTAAGTGTACATTTAAAAAAAATGAACTTTTTGGATTGTGAAACATCAGTCTGCTTTTTTGTGTCAGACTCACAGCGTATACTGTGCCCACTTGCCCAGTGGCACCACTCATATTTTGTTTAATAGTAGTGTAAGTCTACATTTAAAAAAAAATGACAGGCAGAGGCAGGCCACCCCACAGTTGCCGTCGTGGTTGTGGTGCTGTGATTCCCTTTGACCCTACAATAATGCCCAGTGTTCAGAGGCCACGTACCATGAACGCAAAAAGTTCTGAGGAGGACCTAGTTGACTGGCTAACACAGGACACCCAATCTTCTACAGCTTCCGCTCGGAACCTTGACGCACCATCCACCTCCAGCTTAGCTTCGGGCACCTCTCCAGTGACCACTCACCCGCCTGCCACCACCACCAACACTAGCACCACAGCCGCTTCACTTGATCTGTCAGAGGATTTATTGACACATCAGTTTGAAGAAATGAGTGATGAGCAACCATCATTGACAGAGGATGTAGATAACAGTGATATGTCTCAGTCAGGCAGCATTACAGACATGGACGTACGGTGTGATGATGATGATGTTGTACCTGCTGCTGCTTCCTTGGTTGATTTGTCAGATACAAGTGAAGCGGTTGATGGTGATGCGTCCGTGGATGTCACGTGGGTGCCCGCTAGAAGAGAAGAAGAAGAGAGGGAAAGTTCAGATGGGGAGACAGAGAGGAGGAGGAGGAGACGAGTTGGAAGCAGGGGGAGGTCGTCGCAAGTAGCTAGTGGCACAGTCAGACAGCATGCATCGGCACCCGGGGTCAGCCAGACAGCACGCCAATCAACGCATACTGTTGCCACCACCAGAATGCCGTCATCGCAGAGCTCAGCAGTGTGGCATTTTTTTGTGTGTCTGCCTCTGACAACAGCGAGGCCATTTGCAACCTGTGCCAAAAGAAACGTTGTGGGAAGTCCAACACCCACATAGGTAAAACTGCTTTGCGAAGGCACATGATCGCACATCACAAACGCCAATGGGATGAACACATCAGTAGAAGCAGCACACAAACTCAAAGCCGCCATCCTCCTCCTGGTCCAGCATCTTCAGCCACGTCAACCACTGCTGTCCTCCTTGCCCCCTCTCAACCATCCACCACTCTGTCTCTCTTCCGTAGCAGTTCCTGCTCATCTGTCCACAGTCAGGTGTCTGTCAAGGACATGTTTGAGCGTAAGAAGCCAATGTCCCAAAGTCACCCCCTTGCCCGGCGTCTGACAGCTGGCTTGTCTGAACTCTTAGCCCGCCAGCTTTTACCATACAAGCTGGTGGAGTCTGAGGCGTTAAAAAATTTTGTAGCTATTGGGACACCGCAGTGGAAGGTACCCGGCTGAGATTTCTTTGCACAAAAGGCCATCCCCAACCTGTACTCGATTGTGCGAAAGGAAGTAATGGCATGTCTGGCACACAGTGTTGGGGCAAGGGTCCATCTGACCACTGATAGCTGGTCTGCAAAGCATGGTCAGGGCAGGTATATCACCTACACTGCCCATTGGGTAAACCTGCTGACGGCTGCCAAGCATGGAATGCGTGGCTCTGCAGAGGAGTTGGTGACACCGCCATGACTTGCAGGCAGGCCTGCTGCTACCTCCTCTATTCCTCCTACTCCATCCTCTTCCTCGGCTGAGTCCTCTTCTGCTGCTGCGTCTTGCTCCACATCAACGGCACTCACCCAGCTCCGCAGGTACTAATCCACATCCCGGATACGGCAGTGTCACGGAACAGCACTCCTGTCCGCCCTGAACGCACAGGTGGATCAGTGGGTGACTCCGCACCAACTGGAGATCGGCAAAGTGGTTTCTGACAACGGAAGTAATTTGTTTGCGGCATTGAAATTGGGCAAGTTGACACTTGTTCTGTGCATGGCACATGTTTGTAATCTTATTTTACAACGCTTTGTGCATAAGTACCCAGGCTTACAGGACGTCCTGAAGCAGGCCAGGAAGGTGTGTGGCCATTTCAGGCGTTCCTACATGGCCATGGCGAATTTTGCAGATATCCAGCAATGAAACAACATGCCAGTGAGGCGCTTGATTTGCGACAGCCTGACACGTTGGAATTCAACATTCCTAATGTTCGACCTCCTGCTCCAACAAGAAAAAGCTGTTAACAAGTATTTGTATGACCGGGGTGCTAGGACAGCCTCTGCGGAGCTGGGGATTTTTTTGCCAAGTTACTGGACGCTCATGCGCAATGCCTGTAGGCTCATGCGTCCTTTTGAGGAGGTGACAAACCTAGTCTGTCGCACCGAAGGCACCATCAGCGACATCATACCATTTGTTTTCTTCCTGGAGCGTGCCCTGCGAAGAGTGCTGGATCAGGTTGTAGATGAGCGTGAAGAGGAAGAGGAAGAGTTGTGGTCACCATCACCACCAGAAACAGCCTTATCAGCATCGCTTGCTGGACCAGCAATGCTGGAAGAAGATTGTGAGGAAGAGGAGACAGAGGACAAATGTGACTTTGAGGAGGAGGAGGAGGAGGAGGAAGACCAACCACAACAGGCATCCCAGGGTGCTCGTTATCACCTATCTGGTACCCGTGGTGTTGTACGTGGCTGGGGGGGAAGAACATACCTTCAGCGAGATCACTGAGGACGAGGAACGGGACATGAGTAGCTCGGCATCCAAACTTGTGCAAATGGGGTCTTTCATGCTGTCGTGCCTGTTGAGTGACCCTCGTATAAAAAAACTGAAGGAAAACAACCTGTACTGGGTGTCCACGCTACTAGACCCCGGTATAAGCATAAAGTACCTGAAATGTTACCAAATTCCTGCAAGTCGGAAAGGATGCAGCAGTTCCAAAATAAATTAAAAAGTATGCTTTACACAGCGTATAAGGGTGATGTCACAGCACAATGGGAATCTAACAGGGGAAGAGGTGAAAGTAATCCTCTGACTCCCACGACCACGTCGACAAGGACAGGACACTTAACAGACATGTTGTTGATGGAGGACATGCAGAGCTTTTTAACTCCTATGCATCGCCACAGCCCTTGGGGATCCACCCTCAGAGAACAACTCGACCGACAGGTAGCAGACTATCTCGCCTTAACTGCAGATCTCGACACTCTGAGGAGCGATGAACCCCTTGACTACTGGGTGTGCAGGCTTGACCTGAGGCCTGAGCTATCCCAATTTGCTATAGAACTTCTGGCCTGCCCCGCTTCAAGTGTCCTGTCAGAAAGGACCTTCAGTGCTGCAGGAGGTATTGTCACTGAGAAGAGAAGTCGGCTAGGTCAAAAAAGTCTAGATTACCTCACCTTTATTAAGATGAATGAGGGATGGATCCCGAAGGGACTGACATTGGGCGATACATTAGAGTAAAAAAGGCCTAATGAGATGATCTGCCTTGGGCTATAAATGGTCCACAAGCTGCTGTATGTTATCTTCGAATGCTGGATGACTTGCGTGACTTATCCGCCACCAACTAGTGTTCAAGCCGCAATGTTTTAGGGCACTTTCTGCCAGGGAAACAAACATCAATTTTTCTGGCCGCTGCTACAGCAGCGGCTGCAACAATACCTAATTTTTCAGGCATTTGTACATGCCAAATTTTTCTGGCCTCTGGTGCTGCACTGTGGTTTAAAAAAAAAAAAAAGGCACGTAACAGGGATTAAAGTGATAGGAATAGTACTACTTAACACACCACTCATATCTGGTGGCACAGTAGATTGCACGCGCAGTACCCCAAATTTGAAGTAGGAGGACGGACCAAGCATCTTTTTCCATCTCCCGGTTCCTAAAATCCATGCCATATACACCGCAATGGAAGGTACCCGGACGAAATTTCAATGCACAAAAGGCAATCCCCAACCTGTACTCGATTGTGCAAAAGTAAGTAACCTTACCATGGGTGTCAGACCGCACGTCTTATAATTCTCTGTCTGGGAAATTATCTATCTATCAAATCTATCTATTGATCTATCAAATCTATCTATCTATCGTATCTATCAAATGTATCTATTGCATCTATTGATCTATCTATCTAATCTATGTATCTATCTATCTATCTATCTATCAAATCTATCTATCTCGTGGCCGGACCGACCAAGCATCTTTTTCCATCTCCCAGTTCCTAAAATCCATGCCATATACACGTCCCCTGATAGGAGACTCCACAGGGATTAAACTAATAAGAATAGTACTACTTAACACACCACTCATATCTGGTAGCACAGTAGATTGCACGCGCAGTGCCCCAAATTTGAAGTAGGAGGACCGACCAAGCATCTTTTTCCATCTACCGGTTCCTAAAATCCATGCCATATACACATCCCCTGATAGGGGACACCACAGGGATTAAACTGATAGGAATAGTACTACTTAACACACCTTATAATAATGCAGAGAGAGGCAATGCAGAGAGACGAGTCTGAAGAAGAGGAGTCAGAGGAGGAAGGTGGCTTTGAGGAGGTGGAAGACCAAACACCGCAGGCGTCCCAGGGGGCTTGTTGTCACCTTTCGGGGACCCTTGGTGTTGTACGTGGCTGGGTGGAGGAAGAGACCTTCAATGACATCAGTGAGGACAAGGAACAGGACATGGCTAGCTTGGTATTCAACCTTGTGCAAATGGGGAGTTTGCGGTTGTGCAAATGGACTGTTTGCGGTGGTTTGCGGTGCGTTAAAGGGACAGTCTAGGCCAAAATAAACTTTCAGGATTCAGATAGAGCATGTAATTTTAAACAATTTTCCAATTTACTTTTATCACCAATTTTGCTTTGTTCTCTTGGTATTCTTAGTTGAAAGCTTAACCTAGGAGGTTCATATGCTAATTTCTTAGACCTTGAAGCCCACCTCTTTCAGATTGCATTTTAACAGTTTTTCACCACTAGAGGGTGTTAGTTCACGTATTTCATATAGATAACACTGTGCTTGTGCACAAGAAGTTATCTGGGAGCAGGCACTGATTGGCTAGACTGCAAGTCTGTCAAAAGAACTGAAAAAAGGGGCAGTTTGCAGAGGCTTAGATACAAGATAATCACAGAGGTTAAAAGTATATTATAAATGTTTTAGTTATGCAAAACTGGCAAATGGGTAATAAAGGGATTATCTATCTTTTAAAACAATAAAAATTCTGGTGTAGACTGTACCTTTAAACGGGGAGTTTGGTCTGTCACTGTGAAGCGGGCGTAACCCTTACACTACATGATCGATACAACATCATACCTGATGTTTTAAAGCACGTTATTCCAAACTATTTAGGAATGTTAGGTGATTTATGCCCTTTATGGCTTAAAACCAGACTCTGCATCAACTATGTAATTTTCCATGGGAGTTTTGCCATGGATCCCCCGCCGGCATGCCACAGTCCAGGTGTTAGTCCCCTTGAAACAACTTTTCCATCACTATTGTGGCCAGAAAGAGTCCCTGTTGGTTTTAAAGTTCGCCTGCCTATTGAAGTCAATGGCGGTTCCCGGGTTCGCGAACAGTTGCGGAAGTTGGAGTCCGCCGTCCGCCGACATCACTATCTGCTAGTGGGCTGAACAGGGGCATTCCATGAGGGCAGCTGAACATTCTCTCTTCAGTAAAGTCCTTGGAAGGGCTATTTGCCACCTGCTAGACTTTTTCACAGCTATTTCCAAACAATCTTTTACATTGCATCTAATTGCAGGAAACTCACTTCAGGACACCTACATGATTTTATATTTCATATTTGATTGTATTTCTCCCTTGCACTGTTGTGATTCTTGCTAACATATTGCATAATCTCAGCTTTCCGAGCTAACTATTGCAATACTTTTACATTCTCACTACTACTAACCCATCTAAATGCATCTATTAGGGTATGTGGATTGCAGACTGTGCACTGTTTTTCTATCACTATATGGTCATTTAACAACTTTCACAATATTTTTTTTAAACAAGAATTTTTTTGTAGTGTTTGTTAATGGCCTGGTTCCACTTTGGCAAGAACTGTACCCAAAAATGCAGACTGCAAGTTCCTATGGACATCATATACACATACACACACACACACACACACACATATATATATATATATATATATATATATATATATGATTCACAATAACATCTCACAATAGATGTATGCAGTGATGTGCGGTGACTTCAGAGGCTGGTGAGGCAGTGTCTAGGAATCGGATACGCCTTCATTCTTTAGATATCCTTTGTTGAAGAAATAGCAATTGCACATGGGCGAGCCAATATCTATATGCAGCCACCATTCAGTATCTACTGAGCATATTTAGATATGATTTTCAACAAAGGATATCTGGTTTTCTTCATTCTTTTGATATCCTTTGTTGAAAAGCATATCTAAATATGCTTAGAAGCTATTGAGCATATTTAGATATGAATTACAACAAAGGATATCAAAAGAATGAAGAAAACCAGATATCCTTTGTTGAAAATCATATCTAAATATGCTCACTAGCTACTGAGCATATTTAGATATGCTTTTCAACAAAGGATATCAAAAGAATGAAGAAAAACAGATATCCTTTGTTGAAAATCATATCTAAATATACTCACTAGCTATTGAGCATATTTAGATATGCTTTTCAACAAAGGATATCAAAAGAATGAAGAAAACCAGATATCCTTTGTTGAAAATCATATCTAAATATGCTCACTAGCTACTGAGCATATTTAGATATGCTTTTCAACAAAGGATATCAAAATAATGAAGAAAAACAGATATCCTTTGTTGAAATTCATATCTAAATAAGCTCAGTAGCTTCTAAGCATATTTAGATATGCTTTTCATCAAAGGATATCAAAAGAATGAAAAAAAATCAGATATTAGATGTAAATTTGAAAGTTATTTAAAATTGCATGCTCTTTCTAAATCATGAAAGAAAACATATGGGTTTCATCTCCCTTTCAATGGTGTCTTTGAAAACTGGTCAACTTAGTAAACATCTGTTTTTAGTCTAAAAGGATTGTAACAGAAACTCTTGCCAGATAACAAAATGCTTGCTCTGATTATGAGATCTACAAATCCAGGCCCATTAAAATATTTTTACTTTAATGCTGCAAATTATGCTTATAGATTCCTTCATTATTCAGTAAATATAAAAATGTTGTGAACCAGTGGCAGCTGGTGAACAGGTATAGGCACAGACAAAGGCTGTGGTGGACATTTTACAAAGTAAAGACCGTAGTGAAGGACAACAAGGTCACTATTTATACAAATGAAAAAATAAGAGTGCATGGTCTTACCTTCTCAGAGACAGCAATTTCTCCACTTTCTATGATGATAATGAATTTTTTCTGCAAGTCCCTTTGAAATTAAAATGTAAAATTAGGCATTTAAACTAAAGCATTGTTTCTCAACTGAAGTCCTCAAGTGCCCCAAAAGACCAGGCTTTCATTATAGCCGAACCAGTGCTGCATTGGTGAAATAAACAGCTGATGGTTGATAGCAGGTTAGAAAACAATCCATCCATGGTATTACTGCTGCTAAGCTGAGCACTTCAATTGTGCACTGGTTCATCTATAATGAAAACCTGGTCTGTTGAGGCTACTTGAGGGCCACGGTTAAGAAACGTTGCACTAAAGCACCAGTTCAACTGCAATCTGTTGACCTTGAGAATAAAGCATTTTTTTAAAGTTTGATCATATATTGCAATACCAGAATATGGTATTGCAAATTAACTTTAAAGAAAAGAAAAAAACATTTTGTTATGTTTAAAATAGGTCTTTAATAACTTATATTATAAAACATCTAACAAATATTAACATATTAACAATCAAAACTTTTTTACTGTGACTGGTCTTGTTCATTTCCCTCATTTGTAGACAAGGTCAATCCTTCTATCTTTTTTAACAAAGTTTTCAATCACTTTATTAAGAAAATCTTCACAGTTCTTTTCATGCAACTCTACCAGTCTTTCTCTCTCAATAGCTAAAACAGCCAAAGAGGAAAGTCGTCCTTGACTGGTCCGATTCCTGCTATGAGTTTTTATGCGCTTTAAAGCAGAGAAGGACCTCTCAACAGAGGCCGTTGTAGCTGGTATTGTGAGAACCAGCTTCAGTAATTTCACTGCCCCTGGAACAGTCTTCATGAGATCGTTGTTGGCCAAAAAGTTTAGTAGATCTGTAGGTGATTTGCAATCATTTCTCACCATTTCTGAACTATAACATCCAATTAGATCAGATTTAATCGAACTAAGTCAAAGTATCTTGCTAGGCTCTGCAGTTTTTGGTCATCAATATGTTTGGACATCTCAAGCAATTTAGTGCAATCGACCAAACAAAGGAATTCTAGCTCAGCAAAATGGTCAAACCGAGCTTTCATTTGAACGTTTACATTGTCCATAATGTTGTAAAACAACCTTCTCCTCACATCTTTTATTGGCTGTTTACTCCTTACATTGTCTGTCAGCCCCATTCTGATGCAATCCGCCTCAAATGTACCATACAAATTGTCAAACTCTTGTCTGTGATTTTCAAGAAATTTCATGGTATCAGCAATTCTCCGACAGCAGAATCCAACATCCATCACTTTACTCTGCAGCAATCGAAAGAGTGCGTCAGTTTGTATGAAAATGGCCTCATATGTCATAAGCAAGAAGCAGGTTGATGCTTTATTCAGAAAGAAGTAATATCCTTCAGACATCATCAAGGTCTCATGATCCCAACCATCTGGATTTTCTCTGAGAAACAGGAACATAGCACGTATATCACTTTGATACATGTTGACCGTCTGCACTAGTCTGGAATTTGAACTCCATCTGGTGGGTGCTGCTCTCGGTAAACGTCTCTTCACCATATCGTCCAGTAGGTGGGTGCGCTTTGTCGATTTACTGAAAAACGTAGCCATTCCCTCAAGTGTAGAAAAAAATACTTTACACTCTTCTATAGATTTTGCAGAATTAGAGAGCACCAGATTTAACTTGTGTGCATAACAATGAATAAAAGTTGCTTCAGGTACTTTTTCTTTAATCTTTGCTTGCACCCCATTAATAGCTGATGCCATCACAGAGGCTCCGTCGTAAGTCTGAGCTACCAGCTTTTCAAGACAATTATATTTCTCCAACACTCCCAATACATAGTCTGCAATAGCTGGTGCTCGTCTGTCAACCACTTCATCAAATCCTAAGAACGCCTCCTTCACAATTATCTCACTGTTCAGCTCACTTTTAGCCACATAACGCAAAATTACAGAGATTTGTGTTATGTTTGTAACATCGGTTGTCTCGTCTACTTCCACAGCAACAAAGGGGGCTGCATTAATCTCCTTTCTTATATCATCTCTCACTATATCAGCTACTGCTTCGATTAAGTCATTCTGGATTCTATTTGAACATCCAGAAAACACAGTGGATGTTTGCAAATGTCTTGCAAAAGTTGCATCTTTCCATGCAAACATATGCAATAGCTCCACATAGTTGCCACGATTAGAGGACTTTGCACCCTCCTCGTTACCACGGAATGCTATTTCCTGTTTGCCTAGATAGAAGGTTGCTTGAATAAGGTTTTTTAAAATCTCACGGTTTTCAGTCACTTTTGCATTGTGGTTGATGATATCTAATCTCCGCTGTTCATTTAAAGCAGTATCTATCCTTCTCGCTAATCCAAAGGTTTTCCAAGCAAATTGGTTTTGAATGTGACTGGTCGATTTCTCATGTTTGTTAGTGCCCCTTGATAGATTTTTTAAATCTCCAAATCCAGCATTTGTCCAAACATTATCTGTAGTGGAGAATAAAATACACGGAAAGCAGTATAGGCGATTCTTTGTAGCACAGCCACACAGCCATTCTTTCCTTTGATACCATTCAATTTGGAATGTACGTGTCATCGTTTTGTCTTTTTGAAGTAAGTCCTTCAGCTCAGGCATTGGTCTTCCTTTATTTATTACTTCTTTTTTTGCGGGAAAGTCCAATCTTGAGAAATTTCTAAGGTTGGATATAGTGTTTTCCATTTTCCAAAAATTAGAATACTGAACACCTGGAAACAGAGAAAAAAATGAGAGAAATCAGAAGGAGAGAACTAGAGTTAATCAAAGTAAATCTAAAAATATACATATTGTGTAAAAAACAACAAACCACTTACTTGCTTTCTTGCATAATGAACATCTAGATATGCTCTGTGTAGTGTAGCCCTGTCCTTATTGCGATATGGGAGCTGATATCTTTTAAACTGCAGTCAGATTCTGAATAACTATCTACGCATGCGCAACAACTGGAACATCAAAACGAGGGCAAGGTCAAAAGGAATTTGAATAAACTACATTAAAAAAACACTAAAATGGATAAACATCTGTAGACTGTGACATACGATAGCAGATGACATGAGTAATTTTTTATTCTTTGATATTCTCAAGCAGCAGAATATAGGCAACCTGGCAATGTAATGTACAATACTAATAAAAAATTATCAAATTTTCTTCTCTCTTGCTATATTTTTTTGAAAAATAAGGCATCTAATCTAAGGAGACAGCCATTGTTTGGTTCAGCACCCTGGATAGCGCTTGCTTATTGGTGGGTGCATTTAGCCACAAATCAGCAAGTACAACCCAGGTATTGAACCAAAAATGTGCCGGCTACTAAACTTACATTCTTGCTTTTCAAATAAAGATAGCAAGAGAATGAAGAAAAAGTGATAATAGGAGACAATTAGAAAGTTGTCTAAAATTGCATGCTCTATCTGAATCAAGAAAGAAACTAATGGGTACAGCGTCCCTTTAAGACCTTATATAAAATAAATATCAGTGGTATGAAATATGTAGGTAGAATGGTCAAAATGTACTTAATGGTGGATTACAACCCTGATAACTTTACTGAGATTTTGTATTCTCCATCTAGATTAATACATTTGAATGAAAAATAGTGAGGAGAAAATAGTCACAAAATTCTCTTTACATCTGACCAAAGACTAATACTTGACAATCCACAGTCAATAACACATTACAAAGTAATGTACTATATATAATATTTAAGTACTTATTTTTATTCAGTGTAATATGTTAAAGGGACAGTCTAGTATAAACTAAACTTTCATTATTCAGATAGGACTTTTAATTTTAATCAAATTTCCAATTTACTTTTATCATCAAATTTGCTTTTTTTTTATTGGTATTCTTAGTTTAAACTAAACATAGGTAGGCTCATATGCTAATTTCTAAGCCTTTGAGGGCTGCCTTTTATCACATGCTTTTTAAATCTGTTTTCAACACAAAGACAAAGTAAACGTAGGCCATATAGATAAAACTGTGTTCAGGCACAGGGGGTTATTTAAGATTTAGCACAAAACAATGCTAAATTTAAGACAATAGATAATAAACAGTCACAGTCATGTGATCAGGGGGAGGTAAAAAGTATATTAATATAACTGTATTGGTTATGCAAAACTGGGGAATGGGTAATAAAGGGATTATCTATCTTTTGAAACAATAACAATTCTATGGTAGACTGTCCCTTTAAATCAAAATCAGTGTAACAAAAACAATGACAGAGGGCTATTCTGTTCTGCTCTACCTTTGATGTGGACGTTTTTATTGTTTGTTAAGGTTTGACACATGTGCATTGCAAAAGTGTGCCCTGACTTGTGTCACTGTCCAGTATCACAGGATTGTAAATTTTTGGTCAACAAATTTGGTATATTATTGCTGTCCCTGGGCTCTATTAACCTTAACCACAGTGGCAATTCTAAATCCTAAACCAATTACCTGTTTCATGATGCTAACACAAAAATGCTCATCCAGAGACAGAGTATATATTTCTAGTTATAGTATTAAATCTATATTATTCACAATGCCCAACCCATGATTCTTCTATGAGATATCAGACATGGATCTACTTTTTTGTGTGTGACTGTTGCAATGTAATTTGAAGCATGTGTGAGAAATATCAGGGAATATAAATAGGATTAGGCAGTAGGCACCAAAGTATGTTTTTTTCTTTTATTGAATTACTTTCATGCAAAAATAATTTTTAATTGAATTGACACTGTCAATTGGTGCCTAATGCCTAATCCTATTTATATTCCCTGATATTTCTCACACATGCTTCAAATTACATTGCAACAGTCACACACAAAAATGTAGATCCATGTCTGATATCTCATAGAAGAATCATGGGTTGGGCATTGTGAATATAGATTTAATAATAATAACAACCATTCACTCACTGTCTCACTCCTGTCCTGAGGCCACACACAAAAAATCAAGTGAACAGTCAAGTGTTTATGTTTTTAAAATTTCAAGCAGCCTTAATATTTTCATTTTAGTTTACTAATACGCAGCCAACCTCGCAACAAGCCAAGCCTGAGCTGACTAGTAAGCCTCCCTGGCCTGTAGCCATAAAGCCACCCGGTCCCACCCCACGTGGGTGATTGAACGTTACTCAGTCTCTCTCTTAATAATTTTAGTTACTGTTTTGACTCCGTCCTGAGTCCACTTTCCCTATTCCCTGAGGCCACTCAAAAAAATCAACCAAGTGAAGGTGATAGTCCAGTGACACAGTCCATAATAGCAAGCAAGGAAGCCACCTGGTCCCACGTTCAGATTCAGAACGTTTTACTATTACTATTTTTTTAGTAACTGTTTTTGTCAGTGCTATAAATTGGTGTGAAAAACACACATTATAGCACTAAGCACTGACAAAAACAGTTACTACAAAAATAGTAAGAGTAAAAGGTTTTGAGAATTATATCAATAGTAGTAACTTTAACTTACACAGAATGTCAAATTATCAATAAAGCCCTAATGTGGATTTTGTTCCCCAATATATCAGAATAATCAGACCTTCAAACGTTGTCAAGTATAATTCAACAGAACACAACACAGCATATAATTATACTCATTTGCATTGTCAGGTGTGATTGTGCATTACATCACACATACATCACACAGCTTGCTAAGCCTTGGAAAGTACAATAGTTATACAGGAACGCAGAATAAAGCTGCATGTTTAACCATTTGACTGTCTGAAATCTGCTGTGCAATACAAATAAAATGTGATTTATTATTCTGAAATTATGAAATATTCCTCTCCCCTTGATTAACCTTTTCACCCCCAAACTGACACAGTGACCCTATAGAAATTGTCACATGATATGCTTGTCATTGCTGGCATTACTTAACCGAAAAACTTTAGTAAAGTTTGTCACAAAGCTGAGAGCTGCCTAGGGGCACCTTCAATTACAGGTACTTCTTGTCCTATTATATCGTTTACATATTGTCTCACATTTTGTGTGCAAAAAATATTATATATATATCAAAACAAAACTGCCAAGTGGAATTAATCATCATTACGTTTAAAGAAAGCTTTACAGGTGGCCCTCGTTTTACAACGGTTCAATTTACACCATTTCAGAATAACAACCTTTTTTTTCCAGTCATGTGACTGCTATTGAAAAGCATTGAGAAGCAGTGCATTTATTAAAATAGCCATTAGGTGGGGCTGTCCGTTTGTGTTGCAGCAAAGCCAAGCAAGCTGAAATTAATCAGTTTAACTAGACCTGAGCTATCGAGCAGATTTCAAAGGAACAAGATCTTCCTGTCTATAACTCACTCCAGATTGGAATGCATAGAAAGAACTGTTTGCAGGAAAATGCAAGTGAAGTCTGTGTTGTGTGATTATTTTATTAGGTTTATAATGCTGTTTAGCATTTAAAGTCTTCATTTCAAAGCTTTAAAAATAATGTATTAGGTGTTACTTATGACAATTTTGAGAGGGGCCTGGAACCTATCTCCCTCACTTCCCATTGACTTACATAACTGGGTTTTGATTTACAACCATTCCTTCTGGAACCTAACCCCGGCGTAAACTGAGGGCTACCTGTACTTATATTCCTCTTTTCTTTATCTATATATAGACAACTCGTGAACAATTGTTAAAAAAAGCTATCTGAATAATTACAAACATTGCTTGAGTATGTACAACTGATTCCTGTGACACTGCTCACTGGCTGGAAGAGACTTGGTTTATTGATCAGAGAAACCTCTGGGCAGCTGTTCTATTGGTGTTTTTCTTTTAAAAAATACACAGAATGATTCAGTCCGGTAGAGCCATTAACTTATTTGTTATCTTATTCCTGGCTGCTGCTAGGTGTTACTAGGGAGAATTATGATTTATTTATTTGTACGTGTGCACCGCTATTGTCTAAAATTTTGATTTCTCAGAGGAATGGCTTATCTGATTGCCATAATGTATTCGTGTTCTCTCTGCCTAAATTCAGTGTAGCTGTAGCAAATATATATATAATAAATAAAACATTATTTATATACAACTCAACAAAATTAGGGTCTTGATTATTCCCAGGTGATCATTTATTATTAGGACAATCACTTGACAGAAATAATGACATTAAAGCCCTTCTATGGAGGCAGGCCCTTATCAGTGAAATAAGGAATCTTTTAAAAATATTTGTATGGTGATGGATAATAAAGGCACCTTTAAAAATTGCCAGAATGCTCAATATAGAATTAATGCTGTGGCATATTTCCTATTATTATGACACTCACCTGGCAACTGAATACAGAAGGTGAATAATTTGAGCAAGCAAGATGGCCGCTATAAAACTATATTATGAAGGGTAACATAGGGGATGCAATGCAATGTGCATTGTGCATGCATTAGAGTTCAACATCTACTAGACTTTCTTATCTTTTATTAAGTGACTGTATTACAACTTACTTTTTTAATGAAAAAAATAATTTAAGCTGGGGTTTGATTTTATTGAGGACCAGGTCAGGCCCTGACCTGGTCCTCAATAAAATCAAACCCCAACTTAAATTATTTTTTAGGGGCTCAGCCCCCCTTTTTGAACTTCCGTTGCAACTTGCAATATATTTTATTTATCAATTCAAACTTTGAATTGATAAATAAAATATATTGCAAGTTGCAACGGAAGTTCAAAAAGGGGGGCTGAGCCCCTGACCTGGTCCTCAATAAAATCAAACCCCAACTTAAATTATTTTTTTCATTAAAAAAAATGTATTTTTAATTAATTTGGAGAAGTTGACAAAGGTTGGCCAGTCAGACTAGAGGGCTCAGGGCTGAGACCAACGAGTCAGTGAGTGAATAATTTATCTATCAACAAAAACGGTCACATATTTAAATGTAGTATAGGACATGAAACCAATAACTTCTTGATGATTTTAATGAGATTAATACATAGATTATTTTCATAAGGGATGACAATCATGACACTGACAGTCTTAAACAAACTCTAGTTCAACTTCAATCTTATTCAATTTCACATAATAATTAATCACATTATTTCTGAGTCTGACTTTTGTTTGGGAATCGGGATTAGAAACTTTCAAAATAATGCAATGAACCGTTCAACCTACCTAAAAGATGATCAAATAATCAGTGAGTGACTGCTAAGTGCGCGGCCGTCGTCGTCTATCGTCTAAGTAGACTGTAGATTTTTTACTACGTAGTACTAGTAGTTAGAGAATACTGCTGCTGCTAGATGTCCGACACTCCGACTCTCCGTCTCACTAGTCTGAGGCTGAGATGACGCCGGGCACGTGACAGACGCTGATGACGCGCGCCTCAATTCCGGCAGCCCGCCCAGAGACTCTGACACTTGCGGGCAATACTGAGACCTGATTGGCTGAGACGGCCAACTTGCTCCCGAGGCGAGCCTCCGGTGTGGGAGCATGGGCCGCATTGAGAGCACTGCTGCATTAGCACTGATTATCCTCTTGATGGCAGCAGCAGTCTCTCAGCGGCCCATAGTTCCCAATACAATGAATACATTTCATATTGCGCAATATAAGGATAGCTAGCCTCCAGTTTATTATTGCGCAATATGAATGTATGATTGTATTGATTTAATACATGTATTATAACGTTTTTTTTTGCACAATGCACATAACAAATGAAATAAATTTGGTGGAGGGGTGGGGGGGTAGGGGGGGTCACCTGTTTATTAAAAAAAATATATATTGAAAAAAAAAAAAGATTTTTTTTTTTTTTTTTTAATTTGTAAAAAAAGGGTGTAATACATAGATTGGCCAGGGGAGGCACTGCCTCACCTGCCTCTTATGAGTGCACGTCCCTGGATGTATGTACCTCACACATATTTTATATTATTGTTGGTATTACACAGAAGTGTAATTGTTTTGTTGACATACATCTCCTACTGATTTGATTTGATGTATTTTAATTGGCTGAAATTAGATGGGGGAGGGGTTTGGTTAGGTATTTAACACTGTTTGTATCACATTTTGGGTTGTCTGAAGAAGGGGTGAATGCCCCGAAACGTCACTGCCGAATAAATAGTTTGTTGTGCTTAAATCCAGTGAGTGCTTATTCCTTGTCCAGATTGAATATTTTGTTAAGCACCCTGGTCTGTGTTTGGGTTGGCAAGTGAGAGTGCACTAATTTGGAGTCTATATATATATATATATATATATATATATATATATATATATATATATATATATTAAACAGTATTTCTTTAAAAAATGTAAACACTTCTTTAAAACTGCTCCATAACTTGTCCGCTTGCTCTGAGGCCGCGGACAGAAATCAACCCGATCGAATACGATCAGGTTGATTGACATCCCCTGCCATCGCAAATCTGCAGGGGGCAGCATTGCACCAAAGATGCTTATTTGCATATTCCTATTCACTTTTTTTCCCTAAGGTTTGCCTGGACAGGAAATATCTATTTTTGAAACTTTAGTCTGGCTACAGCCACCATGATTTTTACTAAGGTTCTGAGAGTCTTATTGTTGTGGTGAGGACTCATTCCATTTCAGAAACACCCTTGATGACATTAGGATTCAGACACCTTCTCTTTAACAAGATGTGAAACACACAGATATTCTCCAACTACTTCACAGACAGTCACAGTTGGTGCATCAATCAACAAAAAATGTCTTTAACCCCTCAAACTCGAGTCTCTTTCTTGGGGCTAATCATAGACTTATTTTCCATGTGCCTGTCTTTGATAGACCAGCACAGGAACAAACTACAATAGGCATGTGCTCAACTTCAGCACATTTCCTCTCCTTCTTTGGAAGATATAGACCTCATGGCAGTTGCTTCTTACAAAGTTCCCTATTCACTATTCCCTTGTTCTGTGGGGCATCCTTCCTTTGGCCAGTCTGGACTGTGATCACAAGAGACACCAGGCTACAATGTCTGTAGGGCAGTCTTGAGGTCTCAATCACAAGGAGTTTGCTCTCCATGGGGAGGCGAGGTTACCAAGTAACATTCTGGAACTATGTGTATTCTTAAAGGAACATGAAACCCAAAAATTTTCATTCATGATTTAGACAGAGCACACAAATTTTAACAACTTTCCAATGTACTTCTTTTATCTTATTTGCTTCGTTACCTTTGTATACTTTGTTTAAAAGCATATCTAGATAGGCTCAGAAGCTGGGAGCTAGCTACTGATTGATGGCTGCACACATATGCCTCTTGTGATTGGCTTACCAATGTGTTCAGCTAGTTCCCAGTAATGCATTGCTGCTTCTTCAAGAAAGGTTTCTAAGAGAATGAAGCAAAATTGGTAATAGAAGTACATTGAAAAGTTGTTTACATATGTATGCTCTATCTGAATCATGAAAGAAAAAATTTGGGTTTAATGTCCCTTTAAGGCTGTACAGAGTTGGCCCAAACATATTCCCTGGTAGTTCCCTGATCATTTAATCTTATATATATTTTCCTTTATTATCCCAAAAAATAGCAAGAATCAAGCATGAACAAACTTCAGTAATTCTGATTGCTCTGGCTTGGCTGTGCAGGACTTGGCAATCAGATTTGATTCAAATGTCCTCTTGTCCACCTTCATAGTCCCCAACAAACTACAGGTACATTAGCGTGGCAGATCCCTTTTCCTTTAGCGCAGGCAAGGTGGGCGTGCTAATCCGACCCTTCTTCACAGAGTCCAGGGTCTAAATATCCTATTAGCGTGGCCCGGGACTTTGTAAAGAAGATTGTTTTAGTGCTCCACCGCCCCCCTGTGCTAAAGGGGAAGGTATCTGCTGCGCTAATTTACCAGTAGCTTGCTGGGGAGCTGCGCTAATAGGAGCATTATCAAGGCCACGGAGTCTATGAATAAGAAGAGGATTAGTGCACCTCCCTGTGCGAGCTAGAGGTAAGTAATACACCAAGGCCATGGAGTCTATGAATAAGAAGAGGATTAGCGCAGCTCCCTGTGCGAGCTAGAGGTAAGTAATACACCAAGGCCATGGAGTCTATGAATAAGAAGAGGATTAGCGCAGCTCCCTGTGCGAGCTAGAGGTAAGTAATACACCAAGGCCATGGAGTCTATGAATAAGAAGAGGATTAGCGCAGCTCCCTGTGCGAGCTAGAGGTAAGTAATACACCAAGGCCATGGAGTCTATGAATAAGAAGAGGATTAGCGCAGCTCCCTGTGCGAGCTAGAGGTAAGTAATACACCAAGGCCATGGAGTCTATGAATAAGAAGAGGATTAGCGCAGCTCCCTGTGCGAGCTAGAGGTAAGTAATACACCAAGGCCATGGAGTCTATGAATAAGAAGAGGATTAGAGCACCTCCCTGTGCGAGCTAGAGGTAAGTAATACACCAAGGCCATGGAGTCTATGAATAAGAAGAGGATTAGCGCACCTCCCTGTGCGAGCTAGAGGTAAGTAATAAACTAAATTTAAAAAATAACAAATATGCTCATGAATATAATTTGCTATTCTTTAAATTATTTAGTGCCTTCAATTGGATATTAATTTCATTAAAACAAAAAAAAAATCTCTTCATTTCTGTTACAAATTGAAATTCATAACAAGACAAAATCATAGCTCCACAAAAATCCCCATGTCCAAAATTTTGTTCAGACAGACCTTGATTAGGATTAAGACAGTGATTCAAACAGTTACTCCTGGAGTCTTAATCTGGTTTTGAGTGCTGTTTAATCCCCTCCATTTTAATGCATGGATTAGACCTTCAATATTGGCCCTAGAAAGTTATTTTCCTTATAGCCATTTCTCGAGCTAGAAGTGTCTGGCAAGCCTCCTTTCTTGATTTTTTTCATAAGGAAAATGTTGTGCTTCAAACAAATTTTTCCTTTCTTCCAAAGGTAATATCTGCATATATAATTAATACAGTTATTGTGTTTTTTTCTTTGTGTCTTACTCCTAATAATTCTAAGTAACATCTCCTTAACAATCCAGATGTTTTAAGAGCTCTTAAGTTCTATGTGGAAGCCACCAGAATATTAGCTTTTTCATTCCTAGTTTGTTCATTTCTCTGGACCTTGCAAAATAAAATCTTTTCCGCCCATTTCCACCCGGCTTCGTGTCTAGCAGGTAGCAATATGCGGCCTGCATTTATCATTGTACACTATGGCTAGTGTACAACGTCATCCCCTGGTCGCTCACAGCCAATCACATGCAAGCAGGCTCTGTCGATCTCCGCAGATGTAAAAGTCCAGGGAGATTGAGATACGCCACATAACAAGTGGTGAAGTGTGGTAAAGGTAAAGGACTTTTCTTTGCATAAATGTTTTGTAGATGATCCATCTGGGAGTGTTTTTGTAACAATGTATAGTCTTGCTTATATTTTTTTAATGACGTGCTGATTTTCAGACTCCTAACCAAGTCCCAATGTTTTAGATGTATACTGATGTATACAGACTCTTAGTTGTGTAATGGGTCTTTTCATATGCAGGGAAGGAGAGTGTCTGCTGTTCCTGCTTTCCCAGCCCCTTGCACAGGGTGTACCAGCCTAACCTCATCAACAGTGCAAAACAGGGACATTCTAAGTACATTTTTAAGGGGTTTATATTGGATTTTTAGATTAGTATCTGTGCATATTTTTATAGTAGTGTCTATTACATGCAGTTATATGAAAATTGGTGTATACTGTCCCTTTAAGAAGCAGCGGTCTGTTGACCAATGCTTCTTAACTCTCAGCTGCATGTTCACTCATTCAAACCTATAGATGAACCATTGGTAAATCATACCCAATACAAGGCCTTTATTGAACTCATATGTAAGGCAACCACTTAGTTTTATCACTTTTTGATGTGTTTGCATCATCAGAAGCAGTTTCAAGGAGGAAAGTATTGTTGACTACTGTGCCTAATCAGTAACAACCCTGACTTATCTATACTTCACCCTCTATTTCATGATAGTCTTATAGACTCCACTGCTTAGGTATAAGATTCTATGGGGCATTGTTATCAATGTGCAAGTGGACATGATACAAAGTAACGTATCATGTTCGCCGCACATTGATAAATGCCAACAGCATATGCTGTCGGCATTTATCATTGCACCATCAGTTCTTGTGAACTGCTGGTGCAATGCCGCCCCCTGCAGATTTGCGGCCAATTGGCCGCTAGCTGGGGGTGTTAATCTGTCCACGGCCTCAGAGCAGGCGAACAAGTTATTGAAGGCTCGCCGGAAACAAGGGGCATTAAGCTCCATACAGAGCTTGATAAATATGCCCCCATGTGGGAAGTCTCGTAAACTCTCACCATCTAATGAAATAAAACAACATTTATGCTTACCTATTAAATTAATCTATTTCATGTTGGTGCAAGTCCATGAGCTCTGCCATGAACGGAGTTTCAGTGAGCTGAGTCAATATGATAACACAGCTTGTCCAGCTCAGCACAGTGCTGCTACTTCTATATACACCTGTATTAATACTTTGTTATCTACTGTTTGAAAGATCTATGCCATGTGTACTATCTTATATGATTTTTTTTCTAGAACTTATATAGGGAGGGGAGTTTACAATTAAAGGTATTGTGCAGAGGTGGGTGTTTGCAGTGGGGGGGGGTTACATGAGTGGGCTGTTACATTCTAGAAGGGGTATTGCAGTGAGGGCCAGTCACACATTGAGTTAGCAGTGGGACTGAGTCAGGCGTTTAATCATGTGGGGAGTGGGTCAGCCTTGATTAAGGTAACTAGCTGTGGGATATAGTCACAGTTATCATTTTATGTTATTATCATTTATTTTGTATAGCAGCACAATATTCCATAGAGTTGGGCTATTAGGGATCTAACAGCCGTCAGAATTAACTGTTGTCTGGTGCAGCTAGGAGGCACCTCATATGATTAATTGTACTTTTATTGGATGTGGTTTTACTTTATTTGTGGTGGTTGGTGATGAGGTTTCAGTGAATAAAAACAGCTTTTTCAAATACTAAAGAATAAATAAAAAGATAATTTCCTCATATTTAAACCCTTAACGTCATTCTTTAAGGGGCTGTCTGGGTATAATAGCTGGTGGCGAGACCAAGCTGTTGAATAAGTCACCCCTATAGAAAGACCAGTGATGTATTGGTTACGTCACTGGTCATTAAGGGGTTAATACTCAACAGCTAGTATAACAAGTCATTGGAAACACATACATTGGAAAACAGTTTTAAAGCACATTGTCCCTTTAAAGTTCTAACAGTTCCTACAGCTGAAAGAAAAGTTTAAATGTTAAAAATATAGTTACAGTGAATTCTTTCATAAAATGTGTTTCTACACATCTTTTCATCTCCATTATTTCAATGCCTGGGCGGTTAAATATGTTACAGATGTTTGTGTCCTCTGCAAACATAAATCTTCTCATAAGGCTCATTTGTGATATCCCTAATTAATACATTTAACAAAATATAGGTAGGTGCACTTATCGCTGTTTCTAGTGACCTTCCCTCCCCTATATGCCATCAATTAATTACAGTATCTCACAAAAGTGAGTATATCCCTCACATTTTTGTAAACATTTTATTATATCTTTTCATGTGACAACACTGAAGAAATGACACTTTGCTACAATGTAAAGTAGTGAGTGTACAGCCTGTATAACAGTGTAAATTTGCTGTCCCTCAAAATAACTCAACACACAGCCATTAATGTCTAAACCGTTGGCAACAAAAGTGAGTACACCCCTAAGTGGAAATGTCCAAATTGGGCCCTATTAGCCATTTTCCCTCCCCGGTGTCATGTGACTCTTTAGTGTTACAAGGTCTCAGGTGTGAATGGGGAGCAGGTGTGTTAAATTTGGTGTTATCGCTCTCACACTCTCTCATACTGGTCACTGGAAGTTCAACATGATATCTCATGGCAAAGAACTCTCTGAGGATCTGAATAAAAGAATTGTCGCTCAACATAAAGATGGCCTAGGCTATAAGAAGATTGCCAAGACCCTGAAACTGAGCTGCAACACGGTGGGCAAGACCATACAGAGGTTTCACAGGACAGGTTTCACTCAGAACAGGCCTCGCCATGGTCTACCAAAGAAGTGTAGTGCACATGCTCAGCGTCATATCCAGAGGTTGTCTTTTGGAAATAGACGTATGAGTGCTGCCAGCATTGCTGCAGAGATTAAAGGGATGGGGGATCAGCCTGTCAGTGCTCAGACCATACGCCACACACTGCATCAAATTGGTCTGCATGGCTGTCGTCCCAGAAGGAAGCCTCTTCTAAAGATGATGCACAAGAAAACCCACAAACAGTTTGCTGAGGACAAGTAGACTAAGGACATGGATTACTGGAACCATGTCCTGTAGTCCAATGAGACCAAGATAAACTTATTTGGTTCAGATGATGTTAAGCATGTGTGGCGGCAACCAGGTGAGGATACAAAGACATTGTGTCTTGCCTACAGTCAAGCATGGTGGTGTCATGGTCTGGGCCTGCATGAGTGCTGCCGGCACTGGGGAGCTACATTTCATTGAGGGAACCATGAATGCCAACATGTACCATGACATACTGAAGCAGAGCATGATCCCCTCCCTTCGGAGACTGTGCCGCATAATTCCAACATGATAACGCCCCAAGCACAACTCCAAGACGACCACTGCCTTGCTAAAGAAGCTGAGGGTAAAGGTGATAGACTGGCCAGGCATGTCTCCAGATCTAAACCTTATTGACCATCTGTGGGACATTGTCAAACGGAGGGTGGGGGAATGCAAGGTCTCTAACATCCAGAGGACTCCAGTGGCAACCTGTAAAGCTCTAGTGAACTCCATGCCCAAGAGGGTTAAGGCAGTGCTGGAAAATAATGGTGGCCACACAAAATATTGACCCTTTGGGCCCAATTTGGACATTTCCACTTAGGGGTGTACTCACTTTTGTTGCCAACGGTTTAGACATTAATGGCTGTGTGTTGAGTTATTTTGAGGGGACAGCAAATTTACACTGTTATACAGGCTGTACACCCACTACTTTACATTGTAGCAAAGTGTCATTTCTTCAGTGTTGTCACATAAAATGATATAATAAAATATTTACAAAAATGTGAGCAGTGTACTCACTTTTGTAAGATACTGTATAATATTCTATTGTCTGTATTGTCAGTATTGTCCATACTCAGTCAATAATTATTCTCAATCAGTTCAGTTAATTAATTAGTTTTGTTTAATGAGGATCAGACAACTGATTTGCTAAAATTCTCTACATTCACAGTTTTAAATATGTCTGTGACACTAATTACACAGTTTATTGATCTATTAAATTAATCTGGAATGATTCTCTATGGAAAAGGCACTGGATAATCCAATTCTCTCAGAAAGTTTACATTACATTGAAATTCCTCACAGTGTTTGTCGTTACCACCTCTAATTTCATCAAAGAACAAACCACTCTTTCTGTGAAGAAATGCTTCTGCAAATTACTCTTGAACCTACTACCACATTTAAAGGTTTAGAAATACTTGTCTTGAAATACTTTATTAAAATACAAAACAAAACTTATAAAACATAACTAGTTTGACAAGGAAACAAAACATATATATATATATATATATATATATATATATTTATATATATATATATATATATATATATATATGTATATATAAATAGATTATATTTTCTATAATACAAGCGGCAACAACCTCCCATAAAGTAGGTAGAGAGCATTATTAAAATGTCAGTTCATGCAACACCCAATCACTATGTAATTGTGCCCACTTAATTAGAATATTTATATGCCGTGATGTATTGACAGCCCATACATATACTGGCATCGCATGTGCACTAGTCCTTGAAATGCTCATCTGACATATTTATGTAACCTGCTCGTTAGTCTAGGGGTTCATAGCATTTATATTTATTATTATATTTACCAATGCTTATTAGTCTACGGTGTATATTAAATTTAAAAATATGCATGTCAGTGTAGGGGTAGTTAAAATACTTGCCTCAATCAGAATACGTGGTGCCCGCTCTTTCTTCAACACTCTTGTGCGTCACTCCCTCTGTAACATCACGGGCCTCTTTATCTGACTTTAACGCTGGGGTGATGATGCACCTAAAAAGGAGATTTCAGCAGCACTATATGCATGAGTGGCTGAAGATCTATAGAAAATGCACATGTGGGCCGCCTTATTGGCAGCAATAAGAATTTGATATGGATAATACAGGTAAACTAAGAAAAAAAAGTTAATACATCTTATTTGCAAGTACTAAATATTTTAAACACTGTTTTTAATGGTGGGGAAAAAATGTTTCTTATCCCTTTAAACTTGAGATCATGGTTCCTTCTTCTGGTGTTTTTATTTCGTGAACAATACTAACAGCTTCAACTTTATTGAGCCCCTTAATAAACTTCAAGTTTTCTATCATATCTCCATTCTCTATAGTTATACATATTTAAGTCCCAAGTCTTTTTTTGTAAGTTTATTTTTTAGACTATGTAACAAATTGGTCTGCATGGCTGTCATCCCAGAAGGAAGCCTCTTCTAAAGATGATGCACAAGAAAGCCTGCAAACAGTTTGCTGAAGACAAGCAGACTAAGGACATGGATTACTGGAGCCATGTCCTGTGGTCCGATGAGACCAAGATAAACTTATTTGGTTCAGATGGTGTCAAGTGTGTGTGGCAGCAACCAGGTGAGGAGTACAAAAACAAGTGTGTCTTGCCTACAGTCAAGCATGATGGTGGGAGTGTCATGGTCTGGGCCTGCATGAATGCTGCTGGCACTGTGGAGCTATAGTTCATTGAGGGAACCATGAATGCCAAAATGTACTGTGACATACTGAAGCAGCGCATGATCCCCTTCCTTCGGAGACTGGGCCGCAGGGCAGTATTTCAACATGATAACGACCCCAAACACACCTCCTAGATGACCAGTGCTTTGCTAAAGAAGCTGAGGGTAAAGGTGATGGACTGGCCAAGCATGTCTCCAGACCTAAACCCTATTGAGCATCTGTGGGACATCCTCAAAAGGAATTTGGGGAGCACAAGGTCTCTAACATCCACCAGCTCTGTGATGTCATCATGGAGGAGTGGAAGAGGACTCCAGTGGCAACCTGTGAAGCTCTGGTGAACTCCATGCCCAAGAGGGTTAAGGCAGTGCTTGAAAATAATGGTGGCCACACAAAATATTGACACTTTGGGCCCAATTTGGACATTTCCACTTAGGGGTGTACTCACTTTTGTTGCCAACAGTTAAAACATTAATGGCTGTGTGTTGAGTTATTTTGAGGGGACAGCAAATTTACACTGTTATATAGGCTGTACACTCACTACTTTACATTGTAGCAAAGTATAATTTCTTCAATGTTGTCACATGAAAAGATATAATAAAATATATACAAAAATGTGAGGGGTGTACTTACTTTTGTGAGATACTGTATATATATATCATAGAATGATAACAATGCAAAAGAAAACAATAATTTCCATGTTTTAAAAATATCGGAGTGGATATTGGAAAATTCACTCATATGATGCATGGACAGCATTCACTTTACAGTCAACCCAACCACAAGTTATTGACTAATTAGCAACAACAAAACTGACCAAATTCAAAAGCCAAAGACACTTGTTAAATGACTAACAGACAAATTTGAGTGTGAAACATTGTCCTCTGTGACCCTTATGTGGGTAAAGAAACATTTTATTCAAAACTCTAAGTGGATCAAACGTTTGATTGCTTGCATAGAGGAATTGGCAATTCCTGGATTATGTGCAAGTAACTGTAGTGCTGATTTCCTACATATTTATTATACTTCTCAACACCCACAGATCAAACAATAACACACATCTGATAAAAAGATATATTGGCCACCATCTCAGACCCGAAAATAAAAAATGGCGCTGAGCGATTGAATCTTACCAAATAAAAAATCATACTAAAAACATCATCAAAGGAAAAAACCCAAATAAAACATATCTACAAGATATTTAAAGAATATTGTCCAAGTTTCATGTTTTAGAGGTATACAGTACTCAAATTTCAGATATAATATGACAATGCAAGCTCATATTCATAATCATGACAATTATAAAAAACCACAGTACAAAAGAAGTGTAAAGAGGTATAATAAACATTATGCATAAGATTATATATATACCTTATCTTATAAAAAGCTACATATATGTATACATATACATACATGCACGCACATATATATATATATATATATATATATATATATATATATATATATATACATACATATGCACATGTGTACAGTGGGTGAATTAATTTATAAAAGTGCTGTCAATAGTATAAAGAAATAACATATGAAACACAATAGTATACAATGCAGTATCAAAACCATAAGAATGAGTGGAAGAAAACACTCTACTCATATCAGGGCTACTGTATGAGCTTTACTCATACTAGTATGGATATTAAAATATGTATGGATATGTATGTAAAACTTTAAGTAGACTGAACACCATTTACTAGATGTATATGTGGCATAAAAGCTAACATCTAAAAATGTATCGGTATGTAGAACAATGTATCGGTATGTAGAACAATGAACACTTAGGGCTTGAAGGTCAAAAAGTTCATAAGAGTTTGATTAACATTAAGGGTTGTCCGATCGTGTTTGGGATTGGCTCCTTACTAGAGCCGTTGTGTGATTGGCTTGATGGAATCCTACAACCGTATGTCTTGGCTCTGCCAAGCTATATACCGAGACACACCACATGTGTTGGGTATGATGGAAGAAATTGAATGGAACTATCATAATAGTTGGCTCACGATTGACGTGATTTCTCTATATTCCAGCATACCGCATCACATGGGTTTGAAGGCCATTAAACATTTTTTATCTTCCAGTGCAAACTTAACAGACAATCTCATCACATATCTCCTGCGTGTCACACAGTACTTGTTGGAACACAACTACTTCTGTTTTGAGGGGGTCTTTTACCTGCAGAAGCAGGGTACAGCTATGGGGGCTAAATTTGCCCCCTCATATGCAAACTTGTTCATGGGGTGGCTGGAACGTACTTTCATCTATAGTGCGGATAACCCCTTCAGAACAGAAGTAGTGTTCTACTGTTGTTTCATTGACGACCTGATTTTTATCTGGTCGTCCACAGAGGATAGAGCGAAGATGTTACTCCAGTACCTAATCGATGGTCAACACGGTTTGAAATTTACATATGAGTAAATTTCCTAGACATTACCCTAGCTGGTGATTCTATAGAGCATAGAGTTCATTCTAAACTGTTTAGAAAACCTATATCAGGACATACCATCTTACACAAAAAAAGTGGACATCAATCTCATGTTTTCAAAGGAATAGCCAAAAGCCAATTCCTGCGAGCCAGAAGAATTTTCAGCAAGGATAGTGAATTCGTCAAGGTGAGCAAGGAAATTAAACAAAGGTTAACAAGTAGAGGTTATTCACCCAAACTTTAAGATCAACTTGCTCACAAAACGCTTTTGAGTGGAAGGCAAACTCTACTAACACAGTCTAGGAACAGGGAATTGAGAGAAGACAGACCTCTGTCTTTTATCACACAATATTCATCCGACTATACTACTGTCTGCGAGATACTCAACTAAAAACCACAGTAGAGAAGGGATTCAAGTGTGTCTACTCAAAAAATCTTACTTTGGACAACATCTTAGCTAGTCAATTTCCCACCAAAAAGAGTAACACTGGCTCTTGGCTACAAGAGAATGGTACCTACAAATGTGGTAATCACAGGTGTAAAGCCTGTGATACCATAGTTGAGGGAAAATAATTTTATTCGTGTGATACCAGACATAACTATTTGATCAAAGGATGCATTAATTGCTCTAGTTCCTATGTTGTCTACCTCATTGAGTGCCTTGAACATTGCAAACAATATGTGGGCATGACGAGCAGAGATGTCAGGACTCGTATTCGAGAACATCTTGGCTATATTAAATATGAGAAGCCATGCTCTGCACTTTCAAGGCACTTCATAAAGGTGCACGGCAAGGATTCTAGAGCTTTTAAGTGGAGAGGCATTGAAATCATACGATTGCCTCCCAGGGGAGGAAACAAGGATCAGCTCCTTGCTAGACAGGAGGTGTATTGGATCATGAAACTGCACACTCAAGTTCCTTTTGGTTTTAATTCTGAGTTTGATATCATCAATCATTGGAAATAGTGGTTTCATGGTCCAATGCACCTCGCTCTTCTCCAGATATGTATATACTATCTGCACAAGTATGTGGATACACACACGCCACCCAATGTGTGTGATGTGTTGTGTCCACACCTTTAACCTATTATAGGAATTAGATCAGTCCATGACTCCAAAAAAGAAAAAGAAAATGAATGGGTTATCTCTTGCCCCCCCCCCCCCCCCTTTTTGCCTTCCCTTGGTTTCCTTTAGTTGCCTTTTGACCTTCAAGCCCTAAGTGTTCACTGTTCTACATACCGATACATTTTTAGATGTTAGCTTTTATGCCACATATACATCTAGTAAATGGTGTTCAGTCTACTTAAAGTTGTGCATATATATCCATACATATTTTAATATCCATACTAGTATGAGTAAAACTCATACAGTAGCCCTGATATGAGTACAGTGTTTTCTTGCACTCATTCTTATAATTCTGATACTGCATTGTATTCTATTGTGTTTAATATGTTATTTCTTTATACTATTGACAGCACTTTTAGAAATTAATTCACCCACTGTACACATGTGCATATGTATGTATATATATATATGTGCGTGCATGTATGTGTATGTATACATATATGTATCTTTTTATAAGATAAGGTATATATATAATCTTATGCATAATGTTTATTATACCTCTTTACACTTCTTTTGTACTGTGGTTTTTTATAATTGTCATGATTATGAATATGAGCTTGCATTGTCATATTATATCTGAAGTTTGAGTACTGTATCCCTCTAAAACATGAAACTTGGACAATATTGTTTAATCATGTAATCCTTCTAACTAAGCTGAGTTTTTCAAGTACATTCAGACAACTAACTGGTTAATAGGGGTGTGTTTAGCACCAGCCAATGACCAGTCTATACTAACCCTTTTTAAATGACACACACCGGTATCTGTCTAGGTTTATGAGTACGGCTAACGCCGAAATGCGTAAAACCCTTTCTTGTTTGTGTGCTCACATGTCCGTATTTTAAGATTGACCAATAAAGCTGCTATTTTTATTTTTTTGAACTTTGGATATCTGGGATATTTTTTCCTTTTTTATATTCATCATTTTGGATTACTAGGAATCCTGCCTCATCCCGTATCCATTTGCATTAGTGGCTACCCCCGGCGGTCTTATTATATACATATACATATTACAGCTACAGCTCTGTATTAGGTCTGTGTTGGATTTTTCGATTGCAAGTTTTGAAGCACTGTGATTGGTTGCCGCCTCGAGTTACTCACCCTTCCTCCACCTGGATTGGAGGAACCGATCGCCTACGTCACATCCGCGAGGGAATCCCGGAACCGAGTAGAGGTTGCGAGAGCCGCCGAGTATTGGTCTTTGCAGGAGCAAAGTTGAAACCGGTGGTGGCTAAGGGATCCGCTGAAGGGGATGAAGACGCAACGGGCAGTTGAAGTGAGTATTCTGTCATTCCGTCTCCGCATTTGGTGGATGCCCGCTTAATGAGGAGGAGTTTTCGGCATACACATTAGGTGAGTGCTCATTTGAGCCAAAGCTTGTTTGCTTCTACCTTACTACGAACAATCCTATTTAACACACAGCACTTTATAGCACTATTGCTAGTTTGCTTTGAACATTATATGACAGACCTTTGAGCTGCGGAGCTGGTGACTGCTTTTACAATTATACGGTTGCACCTTGTATAAATCCAGAACGTTGCCTTTTTTTTCTTAAGATATTTAAAGCTATGAAATTAATCCAGATATCAGTACCAATTTTAAAATATAAGTAAATGACAATAAAACGTTTAATTAAACATAAGCACCTAACTATCCAATTTACAGAACACACATGCATAGTCAATCAACACACCATAGAAAAATCACTCATGTTACTTCTCAAGAGTGAAGAACATTTCTGTTTATCGATTCTGGTGAAGGTAACTGATAGCCCTTATCTTTGTAGGGGAGTGGAGATCAAGCTTGGTGGGCATTTATTGTAATCATTTATTTATTAAAAAAATAAAGTCTGATCCAGTTTTTTCAATACCGAATAATAATTTTAGAAAGATTGGAATTGAGCCATTAATTGGCAAAATGCCTGTTTTAAGTACTTTGTAAGGCATATCTTTTGGAATGCATTGATTTATTCCTGAAACATATATACAAATTAATTTAACTGATTTTATTTAAAGAAACAACTACAAAGCCAAGTGTTCGGCTCTGCTTCCAGTCTACTAATTATTAATTCTAGCTTCACAATATTCAAAGTTTAATTAGTAGTTAGTCAATGTTTATTCTTATGTCATTATTAAATGATAAATCCATGCATCTTTGTCTGTAAATAGTTTGTGATTAATTATGCTCAATATATTGTATTGATTGATTGATTAGATTTTCAAAGTAAGTAAATATAGAATGCTGTGAATTACTCTCAATTAAATTAAAGGGACATAATAGTCATATGTTAAATCACTTGAAACTGATGCAGTATAACTAAAAAACTGACAGGAAAATATCACCTGAGCATCTCTATGTAAAAAAGAAAGATATTTTACCTCACAATTTCCCCAGCTCATCAGTGTAAGTTCTGTGTAAAAAGTTATCTTTCTGTTACTGCCCAGCTGCAGGTAAAAAAATAAATAAAAAAATGAAGAAATGTACTGCAGCCAATCAGCACCAACAGTGCTGAGGTCATGAACTCTTTTACTGTGATCTCATGAGATTTCACTTAACTCTCATGAGATTTTATAGTAAACTTCCTTAAACTGAATAGGGAAATAACATGAGTGTTCATGAGGCACTCTCCCTTGCAGGTCCTGGGACAGGCAACTTTGTATTTATTTTAACTAGGTAGAATAGTTATTAAATAGTTAATAACTATTTAATAGCTACCTAGCTAAAATAAATACAAAATTACCTGTAAAATAAATCCTAACCTAAGTTACAATTACACCTAACACTACACTATCATTAAAATAATTAAATTAACTACAATTGCCTAAAATGAAATACAATTAAATAAACTAAACTATAGTACAAAAAAAACAAAAATTAAATTACAGAAAATATTTTTTTTTACAAGAAGTTTAAACTAATTACACCTGATCTAAGCCCCCTAATAAAATAAAAATGCCCCCCAAAAAATAAAATGCCCTACCCTATACTAAATTACAAAGTAATCAGCTCTTTTACCAGCCCTTAAAAACAGAATTTATGCTTACCTGATAAATTACTTTCTCCAACGGTGTGTCCGGTCCACGGTGTCATCCTTACTTGTGGGATATTCTCTTCCCCAACAGGAAATGGCAAAGAGTCCCAGCAAAGCTGGTCACATGATCCCTCCTAGGCTCCGCCCACCCCAGTCATTCGACCGACGGACAGGAGGAAATATATATAGGAGAAACCATATGGTACCGTGGTGACTGTAGTTAGAGAAAATAATTCATCAGACCTGATTAAAAAACCAGGGCGGGCCGTGGACCGGACACACCGTTGGAGAAAGTAATTTATCAGGTAAGCATAAATTCTGTTTTCTCCAACATTGGTGTGTCCGGTCCACGGCGTCATCCTTACTTGTGGGAACCAATACCAAAGCTTTAGGACACGGATGAAGGGAGGGAGCAAATCAGGTCACCTAAACGGAAGGCACCACAGCTTGCAAAACCTTTCTCCCAAAAATAGCCTCCGAAGAAGCAAAAGTATCAAATTTGTAAAATTTGGCAAAAGTGTGCAGTGAAGACCAAGTCGCTGCCTTACATATCTGGTCAACAGAAGTCTCGTTCTTGAAGGCCCATGTGGAAGCCACAGCCCTAGTGGAGTGAGCTGTGATTCTTTCAGGAGGCTGCCGTCCGGCAGTCTCATAAGCCAATCGGATAATGCTTTTAAGCCAAAAGGAAAGAGAGGTAGAAGTCGCTTTTAAACCTCTCCTTTTACCAGAATAAACAACAAACAAGGAAGATGTTTGTCTGATATCTTTAGTAGCCTCTAAATAGAACTTTAGAGCACGGACAACGTCCAAATTGTGTAACAAACGTTCCTTCTTTGAAACTGGATTCGGACACAAAGAAGGTACAACTATCTCCTGGTTAATATTTTTGTTAGAAACAACTTTAGGAAGAAAACCAGGCTTAGTACGCAAAACCACCTTATCTGCATGGAACACCAGATAAGGAGGAGAACACTGCAGAGCAGATAACTCTGAAACTCTTCTAGCAGAAGAATTTGCAACCAAAAACAAAACTTTCCAAGATAATAACTTAATATCTATGGAATGTAAGGGTTCAAACGGAACCCCTTGAAGAACTGAAAGAACTAGATTTAGACTCCAGGGAGGAGTCAAAGGTCTGTAAACAGGCTTGATCCTAACCAGAGCCTGAACAAAAGCTTGAACATCTGGCACAGCTGCCAGTCTTTTGTGTAGTAAGACCGATAAAGCAGAGATCTGTCCCTTTAGAGAACTTGCAGATAATCCTTTCTCCAAACCTTCTTGAAGAAAGGAGAGAATGTTAGGAATTTTTATCTTATTCCATGGGAATCCTTTGGATTCACACCAACAGATATATTTTTTCCATATTTTATGGTAAATTTTTCTAGTTACAGGTTTTCTGGCCTGAACCAGAGTATCTATCACCGAATCTGAAAACCCACGCTTTGATAGAATCAAGCGTTCAATCTCCAAGCCGTCAGTTGGAGGGAGACCAGATTTGGGTGTTCGAATGGACCTTGAACAAGAAGGTCCTGTCTCAAAGGTAGCTTCCATGGTGGAGCCGATGACATATTCACCAGGTCTGCATACCAAGTCCTGCGTGGCCACGCAGGAGAAATCAAGATCACCGAGGCCCTCTCCTGATAGATCCTGGCTATCAGCCTGGGAATGAGAGGAAACGGTGGGAATACGTAAGCTAGGTTGAAAGTCCAAGGTGCTACTAGTGCATCTACTAGAGTCGCCTTGGGATCCCTGGATCTGGACCCGTAGCAAGGAACCTTGAAGTTCTGACAAGACGCCATCAGATCCATGTCTGGAATGCCCCATAATTGAGTTATTTGGGCAAAGATTTCCGGATGGAGTTCCCACTCCCCCGGATGAAATGTCTGACGACTCAGAAAATCCGCTTCCCAATTTTCCACTCCTGGGATGTGGATCGCAGACAAGTGGCAGGAGTGATCCTCCGCCCATTGAATTATTTTGGTCACTTCTTTCATCGCCAGGGAACTCTTTGTTCCCCCTTGATGATTGATATAAGCAACAGTCGTCATGTTGTCTGATTGGAACCTTATGAATTTGGCCTTTGCTAGTTGAGGCCAAGCTCTGAGAGCATTGAATATCGCTCTCAGTTCCAGAATGTTTATCGGGAGAAGAGACTCCTCCCGAAACCATAGACCCTGAGCTTTCAGGGATTCCCAGACCGCACCCCAGCCCACTAAACTGGCGTCGGTCGTGACAATGACCCACTCTGGCCTGCGGAAGCTCATTCCCTGAGACAGATGGTCCAGGGTCAGCCACCAACGGAGTGAATCTCTGGTCTTTTGATCTACTTGAATCATTGGAGACAAGTCTGTATAATCCCCATTCCACTGTTTGAGCATGCACAGTTGTAATGGTCTTAGATGAATTTGTGCAAAGGGAACTATGTCCATTGTTGCAACCATCAATCCTATTACTTCCATGCACTGCGCTATGGAAGGACGAGGAACAGAATGAAGCACTTGACAAGAGCTTAGAAGTTTTGATTTTCTGACCTCTGTCAGAAAAATCCTCATTTCTAAGGAATCTATTATTGTTCCCAAGAAGGGAACTCTTGTTGACGGGGACAGAGAACTCTTTTCTTTGTTCACCTTCCATCCGTGAGATGTGAGAAAGGCTAGAACGATGTCCGTATGAGCCTTTGCCTTTGACAGGGACGACGCTTGTATTAGAATGTCGTCCAAGTAAGGTACTACTGCAATGCCCCTTGGTCTTAGAACCGCTAGAAGGGACCCTAGCACCTTTGTGAAAATCCTTGGAGCAGTGGCTAATCCGAATGGAAGAGCCACAAACTGGTAATGTTTGTCCAGAAAAGCGAACCTTAGGAACTGATGATGTTCCTTGTGGATAGGGATATGTAGGTACGCATCCTTTAGATCCACGGTAGTCATAAATTGACTTTCCTGGATGGTGGGTAGAATTGTTTGAATGGTTTCCATTTTGAACGATGGTACCCTGAGAAATTTGTTTAGGATCTTCAAATCCAAAATTGGTCTGAACGTTCCCTCTTTTTTGGGAACTACGAACAGATTGGAATAAAATCCCATTCCTTGTTCCTTTATTGGAACTGGGTGTATCACTCCCATCTTTAACAGGTCTTCTACACAATGTAAGAATGCCTGTCTCTTTATTTGGGTTGAGGATAAGTGAGACTTGTGGAACCTTCCCCTTGGGGGTAGTTCCTTGAATTCCAGGAGATAACCTTGAGAAACTATTTCTAGCGCCCAAGGATCCTGAACATCTCTTGCCCAAGCCTGAGCAAAGAGAGAAAGTCTGCCCCCCACCAGATCCGGTCCCTGATCGGGGGCTACTCCTTCATGCTGTTTTGTTAGCAGTGGCAGGCTTCTTGGCCTGCTTACCCTTGTTCCAGCCTTGCATTGGTTTCCAGGATGGTTTGGGTTGTGAGGCCTTACCCTCTTGCTTAGAGGATGCAGAATTAGAGGCTGGTCCATTTCTGCGAAAGGGACGAAAATTAGGTTTATTTTTAGCCTTAAAAGACCTAACCTGTGGAAGGGCGTGGCCCTTTCCCCCAGTGATGTCTGAAATAATCTCTTTCAAATCAGGTCCAAATAAAGTTTTACCTTTGAAAGGAATGTTAAGCAATTTTGTCTTGGATGACACATCCGCTGACCAAGACTTTAGCCAAAGCGCTCTGCGCGCCACGATAACAAACCCTGAATTTTTCGCCGCTAATTTTGCTAATTGCAAAGCGGCATCTAAAATAAAAGAGTTAGCCAATTTAAGTGCGTGAACTCTGTCCATAACCTCCTCATATGGAGTTTCTCTACTGAGCGACTTTTCTAGTTCCTCGAACCAGAACCACGCTGCCGTAGTGACAGGAACAATGCATGAAATTGGTTGTAGAAGGTAGCCTTGCTGTACAAAAATCTTTTTAAGCAAACCTTCCAATTTTTTATCCATAGGATCTTTGAAAGCACAACTATCTTCGATAGGAATAGTAGTGCGTTTGTTTAGAGTAGAAACTGCCCCCTCGACCTTGGGGACTGTCTGCCATAAGTCCTTTCTGGGGTCGACCATAGGAAATAATTTCTTTCCCAGAGCAAACGACAAGATATGAAGGCTAGCAAGTATTTTAAAACCTTTTGTTCTTCTTAAACTTAATGACATTTGGAGGACCAAATTTCCTGACACCATAACATTTTCCTGTGAATCCAAAGCGCATTGTACATTCTCAAGGATTGATTATATCTTAGTCTCAGAACAGCTTCTTCAGCTAGGTCTATCTCCTCAAATTTATGATATTATTATTTCGGATCACGCGATAATTTCTCTTAATATCCATTTATATCAAAGAGAGAACTCTCATAATTCTAGTTTCTTTTTTCCTCAGTATTTATGTAATAACAGCAAATTTATAAATTGGCTAAAACTACAATGGCAAGATTTCTTTAGGAACAATATTTCATACTACAATAAAAGTGAAATATTCTGGGAAACCTTTAAAGCTGTACTCAGAGGCCAAATTAAGTCTTATTTATGTCATTATAAAAAGAAATCTCTACAGAATGAAAGACAATTATCTAACCAAGTCAAAAATGCTTTTAATCAATATAAGCTTCATTCCTCCCAGAGCAATTGGATATATTATTCTCAGTGCAGAATTAAAAGAGATATATATATTAAGCAGCAATGTCTTGAGGAAGATACTAAATTGGCCAATCGTTTTAGAGGTCATTATGGTAGTTCAGCCAAATACTTGGCCAGAATTACCAAAAATAATAAAAGCAGAAATTACATTCCGGCTATTAAGGTTGCACACCAGAGATATACAGACAATAACAATATCAGAAAAGTTTTTTTTGAATATTTTCAAGAACTATATAACACCCAACCGATAGACAATTCCAATAAACATTTTTTTTGGAATAAGATTTCCATCCCTCAACTTTCTCTCTCAGATGTAGAAATCTTGAATGCACCTATTACTAAGGAAGAAATATTGTTAACAATAAAAAATGCAAAATTGAACAAAGCTGCAGGGCCAGATGGGATCCCGGTAGAATTGTATAAAATACTTATGGAAGAGATAAGTAACTTATTAGTGGCTATGTTCAATAATTATTATATTACTTCTTCCCCTATATCAAATCTCTTCTCAGCAGCTAATATAACCCTTATCCATAAAAAAGGTAAAGACCCTGAGTACACAGCTTCATATAGACCTATATCTGTCTTAAATTCAGATTATAAAATCCTTCTATCTATCATAGCTAATAGAATAAACACATTTTTGCCTAAAATAATCCATATGGATCAAACGGGCTTTATCAACGGACGTACTGTAACCTCTAACTTACGGAAAGTTTAAATACTGTTAGATTTTTTTTGGAATCAAAATCTGACTTCAAACAATGATAAGCTTGATAAGGATCTAGCTATACTTTCTATAGACGCCGAGAAGGCATTTGATTCCATATCATGGGATCACCTGCTACATTCTTTAGAAAGTTTTGGTATTAAAGGTCACTGCTTAGATTTCATAGCCAAGATCTATAAAAATTCATACTCAGCACTTTTGATAAATGGTAATCTTTCCAATAAAATCGTGTTAGGGCGAGGCACCCGACAAGGCTGTCCTTTGTCGCCTTTATTGTTTAATATTGCAATCGAGCCTCTAGCAATCTGGCTCCGTTCAGAACTAGTAGGGATGAGAGTGGGCACAATGACGTTCAAAATCTCTCTCTATGCTGACGATTTGCTAATTTTTTTAGATGATTCGATAAAGTCCATTCCAAAAATTCTTTATTTACTTTCAACTTTCAGT
Source organism: Bombina bombina (assembly GCF_027579735.1). Taxonomy (NCBI): domain Eukaryota; kingdom Metazoa; phylum Chordata; class Amphibia; order Anura; family Bombinatoridae; genus Bombina; species Bombina bombina. The sequence continues at coordinate 53,115,886 of NC_069501.1, read as the reverse complement.
TCATTTGCAGGGTATAAGATAAATCTCCAAAAAAGTGAACTTTTATGGATAAAAAAACATAAGGGAAGCTGTACTGATCACCCTTTTAAAAACACAGATAATATCAAATATTTGGGTATTATATTACATAGGAATCCCAAGATGTGGTATAATTTAAATTTTAAACCGGTTTTTGAGAAAGCCATTTCAGATCTTAAAAATTGGTTGTCATTTCCCCTTCCTCTCTCGACTCGAGTTAACCTAGTTAAAATAATTATTTTCCCACGGATACTTTATTTACTGCAAAATCTTCCATTATTCATTCCTAACCAGGAAATTCAAAAATTCTATACTGCATGTTCACAATTTTTATGGAAAGAACGAAAGCCTCGTATCTCAATTGCTAAACTCTGCCAAAAAAAGAGAAATGGTGGACTGGCTTTGCCAGATATTAAACTTTACAACTTGATGACTTTAACCAAAATAGCTATGGGTTGGTTGATCAGTTCAAACAAAATTTTGTCTGCAGAGATAGAGAGTTTATTTATAGCTCCCTTCTCCTTAAAAGCAATTTTGCATTGTTCAATTAAAAAACTCCCATCAAACATTTGTAATCTTATATCCTTTAAGAATATAATCATAGCACGGCAAAAAATTTGTAGTATAGGCGATGTAGATTTTAGATTCTCAGCGTATTTACCAATTCAAGGCAACCCAGAATTTACTCCAGGAATTAATGAGCAAATATATAGTATATGGGCCCAAAAGGGCCTTAAGTATATCTACCAACTTATTAGTTCTTCAGGACAGATATTCTCTTTTAATGATCTAATGGATTCATTTGATTTACCAAAACATAGTCTATTTGCATATTTTCAAACCCGGCACTTTATTAACTCGCAAAATTGGGATAGTTGTATTGATTTGCGATGGTCAGACATTAATGAGTGTATTAAAAAAGCTGTTGCAGGCAAATTTACAATTTCTCTTTTATACAATATAATGCTTGCAAAACAGGGCCAAATTTCTTCCCAAAATTTGGTCTCTTTCTGGTGTCAACATTTCCCTCGATTTGAATTAATTAATATCTCTTATAGTTTTTCTGCACTGGAGAAATTGAATGTGTCAATTGCATGGAAAGAATCACAGATTAAATTATTACATAATTCATATCTAACTCCCCTCAAAATGTCTAAATTCTCTTCTTCAATACAACAATGGTGTCCAAAATGTCACTTATCAAATGCGGATATTCTACATATGGTTTTCTATTGCCCCAAAATAAACCAACTGTGGGGCAAAGTTAACCACTGGTATAATCGGCAGTTCCATGATTGTTTTAAAATACAAGCCTATCATATAATCTTTTTGATACATCCGAACCTAATTAGGGTTAAACCTAAAAATATCAGGATATTAAATACAATAATTATGGTAATTAGAATTCTGATATTGAAAAAATGGAAAGACAGATTTCCTCCCAGATTCTCTCACTTCCGTAACATGTTGCTCCAACAACTTGTGTTTTAATCACATAACACAATTTTACAATTTAAAGATAGGGCCGAGGTATTTGTTAGGAATTGGAGTCCGATAATTAATTTATATTCACTTTCTATACAGAAGCGAATATTAGCTCCCCTGTGCTCTACCGATACTTATAGAAACTTTTTTGCCCACTCAGTATGACAGTTAGCATCGGAAAATTTATTTTAACTGCCATATATTGAGAGGTGGAGGGGTGAAGAGAGAGGTACCGGGGTTTCTTTCCTTCCTTTCTTCTTTTCCTTCCCCCCTTTTTTTTCCCATTTTTTTTTTTTTTTTTTCTTCTCCCTCTCTTGTTTTTTGTCTCATGTGGTTTTTTGTTATGTGTTTGTTATTTCATTAGAAAATCTTTCCAACAAGTGCATCTTTTCTCCAGGGCTATAACCTAAGTATCTATTAAGTTAAGTATCAGTACTACTAGGAATTTAGACATTAATTTTTTTTTATTTTTATTTTTTTAAATTGGGCTAAGAAAATACAGGATGTATCTTTGTAAGATGTAGAGAGGTATAATCTATATTTAACATATGTATCTGTTCGTTATTAATTCTTTATATTTGTAGAGATATGATTGTCAAGAAATTGTGTGGCCTAAAATGTAACCTTGAGTTGGGTCAAGAAAGGTTCCTTTGCATCCCATTGTAATGACTTATGTTAGTTATAGTTTCAAAAAGGAACTTTAAAGCTAAATATGTGGTTAGAAAAAGCATATGTAGTACTCTGCTGGGTTTCTTTTTTTTATGTTTAAATCATCCTGTGAGATGTGTCAATGTAATAATTTTGCCCAAATTATGTTGTTGTACATTGGTTGGATAATAATAAATAAATTAAAAAAAAAAAAGGAAATCATTTCTTAAATATAGGGGGAGGAACAAAAGGTATGCCGGGCTTTTCCCACTCTTTATTTACTATGTCCGCCACCCGCTTGGGTATAGGAAAAGCGTCGGGGGGCACCGGAACCTCTAGGAACCTGTCCATCTTGCATAATTTCTCTGGAATGACCAAATTGTCACAATCATCCAGAGTAGATAACACCTCCTTAAGCAGTACGCGGAGATGTTCTAATTTAAATTTAAATGTCACAACATCAGGTTCAGCTTGATGAGAAATTTTTCCTGAATCTGAAATTTCTCCCTCAGACAAAACCTCCCTCATGGCCCCTTCAGATTGGTGTGAGGGTATGACAGAACAATTATCATCAGCGTCCTCTTGCTCTTCAGTGTTTAAAACAGAGCAATCGCGCTTTCTCTGATAAGTAGGCATTTTGGATAAAAGATTTGCTATGGAGTTATCCATTACAGCCGTTAATTGTTGCATGGTAATAAGTATTGGCGCACTAGATGTACTAGGGGCCTCCTGCATGGGCAAAACTGGTGTAGACACAGTAGGAGATGATGTACTATCATGTTTACTCCCCTCATTTGAGGAATCATCTTGGGCAATATCATTATTTGTGGCAGTACTGTCCTTACTTTGTTTGGACGCTATGGCACAATTATCACATAAATTTAAATGGGGAGACACATTGACTTTCATACATATAGAACATAGCTTATCTGAAGGTACAGACATGTTAAACAGGCTTAAACTTGTCAACAAAGCACAAAAAACGTTTTAAAATAAAACCGTTACTGTCACTTTAAATTTCAAACAGAAAACACTTTATTACTGAATATGTGAAAAAGTATGAAGGAATTGTTCAAAAATTTCCAAAATTTCACCACAGTGTCTTAAAGCCTTAAATGTATTGCACACCAAATTTCAGAGCTTTAACCCTTAAAATAACGGAACCGTTTTTCAATTTAACCCCTATACAGTCCCATATATAGTCTTTGCTAAGACCCAACCAAGCCCTGAGGGGAATACTCTGACTGAAAAAGGTGTCCATACAGTGCCTGCCGTTTTATAAACGTTCCCCAAGATTATAAATGCCAATTATTAGCCTAAATCTGAATAATATGTACAAATAAAGCAATCGATTTAGCCCATAAAAATGTCTACCAGTTTTTTAGCCCATAATAAGCCCTTTATTCTGTTTGTTTTTGACTAAGAAAATGAGGGGAAATGACAGCCTTCTAGCATTACACAGTCTTGTTAGAAATATGGCTAGTCATACCTTAAGCAGAAAAGTCTGCTAACTGTTTCCCCCAACTGAAGTTACTTCATCTCAACAGTCCTATGTGGAAACAGCAACCGATTTTAGTTACTGTCTGCTAAAATCATCTTCCTCTTACAAACAGAAATCTTCATCCTTTTCTGTTTCAGAGTAAATAGTACATACCAGCACTATTTTAAAATAACAAACACTTGATAGAAGAATAAAAACTACATTTAAACACCAAAAAACTCTCAACCATCTCCGTGGAGATGTTGCCTGTGCAATGGCAAAGAGAATGACTGGGGTGGGCGGAGCCTAGGAGGGATCATGTGACCAGCTTTGCTGGGACTCTTTGCCATTTCCTGTTGGGGAAGAGAATATCCCACAAGTAAGGATGACGCCGTGGACCGGACACACCAATGTTGGAGAAAGGGCTTTTTGCGGGGCATTGCCCCAAAGTAATCAGCTCTTTTACCTGTAAAAAAAATACAACCCCCCCAACATTAAAACCCACCACCCACATACCCCTACTCTAACCCACCCAAACCCCCCTTAAAAAAACCTAACACTAACCCCCTGAAGATCACCCTACCTTTAGCTGTCTTCACCCAGCCGGGCTGAACTCTTCATCCAAGTGGGGCAGAAGAGGTCCTCCATCCGGTAGAAGTCTTCATCCAAGCGGCGTCTTCTATCTTCAATCATCCGGAGCAGAGCCATCTTCTATCCAGCCGACGCAGAGCCATCTTCTTCCAATGACGTCCTAACAGCGAATGAAGGTACCTTTAAGGGACTTCATCCAAGATGGCGTCCCTCGAATTCCGATTGGCTGATAGGATTCTATCAGCCAATCGGAATTAAGGTAGGAAAAATCTGATTGGCTGATTGAATCAACCAATTGGATTGAAGTTCAATCCGATTGGCTGATCCAATCAGCCAATCGGATTGACCTCGCATTCTATTGGCTGTTCATTTTATAATAGTATTGAGGTTATTTCCCCCCTCCCTCTAGTTATAGGTGCTGCCATGTTGAACTCTAGCTTTCACTACATTCCAGTGCTGATTTTTTTGCACATGTGCAGTAGCTCTATTTTAGATACCTAACCTAGGCTACACAATGGCAGAATAATTAAAGAGGAGTGAATAAAATGGACCCTTAAAATACAAATACTAAAAACTGCAACTCAGGTAATCAGATGTTTTAGTAATTGTCATGTTTTTTATGGATAATTCCTATTTTAAAAATCAATCAGCTGATATAATTAGCTTTTTTCCTTTTGGCTAATTTAAAAAAAAAAAAAAGTAACTTTCTGTTTGCTGATTTGAAATTGAATTTTATATCAGACAATAGAACTGCCAGTACACCCCATTAAAGGAGGAAACTGGCATTTAAGGCTCAGTGTGCTGCAGGGGACAACATGAAAAGGAGCTGGGAAGAAGAGGAGGTGCCACCGACCATCTAAGTGGACCGCCAAGCACCCCGCACCATGGACCCTCTGCCACAGAGGACCCATCCCAGCCATTAAGAAGCCACTTGATCAAGAAATGAAGAGAACCCCTGCAGATCATGGATGGTGAGTAGTAAAACTTGGGGTTGTAGTGTTAGTTTTTTTAGAGTGCTTTAGTTTTATTAAAGGTTTTTTTTTCGCTTAGTTTTATGATAGAGGTTTTTAGGGTACTTTAGTTTTTGTATAGGGATTTTTTATTTTTAGGTGCTTTTTAACCCTTTGTTTTCTTTTTAACTTAGTGGTGTTTGCTTAGAGGTCTTGGGGGGTTAGCAGTTAGGAGGTTAATAGAGTAGGGGTTTATTGTGATGGGGTTGTAGTAGTTTAGGGGTTAAGTACTGTAGAGGGCTATTGTGATGATGGTTGTGATGGTTTAGGGGTTAATATAGTGTAAGGGTTTTTTATGATCGGGTTGTGGCAGTTTAGGAGTAAAGAAGTGAAGAATTTTTTGCACTGGGGGTTGTGGCGGTTTAGGCCTTATGGTTTAATATAGTGTATTGGGGATACGCAATGGGTTTGTTGCGGTTTAGAAGTTAATATAGTGTAGCAGGTTTTTTCAATGTGAGTTATGGTGGTTTAGAGGTTTATAGGTTAGGTCTATGTTTATTGTAGTGTGTTTTTTAAATTAAAACAAAAAGCAATGAATGAATGTATTAACGAATTTCAGTAATACGTTAATTTGTCATTCTTTTAATTTGGGCAGGCTACAGTTTGTTTATTCATTTTTCTGCCAAATGAATGAATTAGGCAATAATCTGACAAATACAGATTTGTCTGAATACAAATGCATAAGTTTACAATTAATATTAAAAAAATGTTTACGTTATAGGATTTAAACAATAAAAATAACCTATTTTTTTTAATGTTAAAAGAACATAAAACTCCTGTATGACTAAAATCCAGCATTTAGTGCCTGACTGCCTGTCCCTAATATCAGATAGGGATGGGCGAATATGTAAGTTTTCAAATTTCGAATGTAGAACAAATGTTATTACCGAAATTCGAATTATAAATCCGAATGTTGATAAGAACGAATATTCTTAAAAAATCTATAATCGAATGTTATTTACAGTTTTCGAATGTCACTTTCGAATTCGAATGTTTATAATTATATTGAATGTCCACATTCGAAATTTCGAATTTAACATTCTATTTAACAAATACTATTCAGAAGTTCAATAGTTCATGTGGTAGGGCGGGAATCTAGTAAATTGATACATAATAGATACAAATATATCATTTCATAGGTGTCTATATAGAATATTGCATAATTCGAATATTACATTTAAAGAAAAAGCATTAGAAATACTATTACAATCTAAATTCAAATTTTTCGAAAAGAATATTTTCGAATGTAATCATAAAATTTGAAACCGAACATTCGAAAAAATCGAATGTTAGAATGTTATGTATACATTTGAAATTCGATTCGAAAGAACGAATGTGTTAAAATTTGTGCCGTTTTTCGAATGTTGCAAAACATTCGCCCATCCCTGATATCAGTCATTAGAAATACTATAGCAGAATTGGACAGAGAACGATGGACAAATTAATGATAAACCCTTGTACATAATTACAAAGGAGCTTATTAACCAAACAATTTAACTCCCCCCATTCTTGCACTTTTTTGGCACCAAATGGCATGAACAAATGAACAAATTGATTTTTTCGATCAATCAGTCATGTTTCGTCTGTTTTTTCCAATAATGTAATTAGCTGCTCATATATCAAATGACTCGGCAAATTTGCAAAATTTGGACAAATACACATCTCTCATTGTAATGGAGATTTATTGTTTATATTACCTGTTTTTTAATTACAATTAGCAAACACCACTCTCTCAAAATGGAACTGAGACTTAGAGCACACACACAGTTGTTCTGAGATTATCTGCATTATCTGCATATATGGTAATGACACATTGAGTTTTCCACTTTAAAGGTACATTAAATCCAAAATTGTATTCCCCATAATTTCTTTAACCGTACATAATTAAAAAATAAACAAACTGTAGTGCAACGGTATTATTTTTTTACTTGCTTTTACTGTAATCCACTCCCCCTCCCCCAGATATGTTTGAGTTTATTCTGTGGAATGCAGAAACCTGACACTTGATTCACAGTGATTGTTTGATATATACAAGAGCTTATTTAGAACTGTCTCAAATTGGCTAAAGCAAAGGAAGAAAAAAAATAAACATTATTGAAGAGGATTTTTAAATACTTTTGAACACTTATTATATAAATACCTCATTATACATGGTAGTGCTTAATTGCTGCTATATACTGTAGAATGGTTGTTACTCACATACCCCTGCCTATATTATTCAAACCAATCCCCAATCAGCTGCACTTTTTTCAAAGCTTTATTTACTCACTCCAATTGTAAACGTTTTTCAATGTTTTCTCTTTAAAGGGACAGTCGACTCTGACAGCCTCCTGATCACATGACTTTTTATTTTTTATCTATTGACTAGCATTTTAGGCAATTAGTGCGGTCTTGTGCACAACTTTACGGGCGTGAGCACAATGTAATCTATATGGCCAACATGAACTAGCAGTCTCCTGTTGAGAAAAGCAAATAAAAAAGCATGTGGTAAGAGGCTGTCTGTAGTGGCTTAGAAACAGGCAGAAATTTAGAGGTTTAAATTTTATAAAGTATTTAAATATAACAATGTTGGTTATGCAAAGCTGGGGAATGGGTAGTAAAGGCTTTATCTATCGTTTTAAACAATAACAATTTTGGTGTTGACTGTCCCTTTAATTACCCGTCACCAAGATTACAAGTTTTGCGCTAAACCCAGTGCGTAAATAACGCTAAATATTTAGCGGTATTGCACTTTCCACAGTGCTGCTATTACAAGGTACAAAAAAAAAATCTTCTTTTGTTGTGCGATATGGTGCGTTAAGCTCCATTCCGCACTAAAGACAAGGCCTAACTTGACGTGCTTGTGCACGTTTCCCCCCCATAGACCTCAATGGAGAGAAAGTGTTAGAAACAACTAACACCTGCGGTTGCGGAATGGCGATCGCTATAGCGCATTCCCCATTGATATCTATGGAGACAAGAAGGTTACATAAAAACCTAACATAAAACCCTAGTCTAAATACCCCTAATCCGCCGCCACCCAACATTACCAACACTAATTAAAATGGTAAAACTAAATGAATTAAATAATATGTATAAGGGTTTATGTATATTATTTTTTGCTTAGACTGCTTCTATTTTATTTTACATACCCTTCTATAATATTCTGACTGAGCGAATAAAACTGCATATTTGCTTTGTATTATTATTATTTATTTGTATAGCGCACAATTCTATAGAGCTGGGTATAACAGTAGGAGTATACCATGACAAAGATTTGTGGTAACGTAGAAATACATAAAAGTCTAAACTAAACTACAAAAATTTTACAACACCTCTCAATGAAACAAAATAGAACCCAATACTCGAAAGAACAGTAAGGCTGGTGAGATACGTTTTAAAACTTCACCTTTATTTAGACTCCATGAGTAAAAAGACAAAGGCACAGTACACAGACCTGACTACCGCTGACGCGTTTCCTGCCCTATTGGGCACTTCATCAGAGCTACCTGACAGGTGTGTAAAGGCTCCTTAAAAACAGGATATGAGCTCTACACACCTGTCGCATAATTAAATATAACAACAGAAAAATAATATAAATAAACACCAAATCTAATGTGTGAAATAATAATATAAATTATGCATATTAAATAAACTTGAAAAAATTATATACATAAGAAAAGAATACATATATATACAAAATACTAAGACTATGTTTTCTTATAAAATTGTATTACTAAATCTGCACATTAAGAACGATAGTATAATCAAAGTCTGGTGGGCAAGGGCTCATTCTGTTACCCTTAAATTAGATATTCAGAGAATAAATCCCAGTGACCATTCGCTAACTTAAATATGATCAAAACATACATATAATGTATGGAGTTATTAAATGTTTTATGTTTTAGTCAATCTTGATCAACCCACATGTAACAAATATATTCATTTATTTAGATATACACTGAGAGCAGAATCCGCAAAGTGTCCCAATACATATTATACCATATAAAAGTCAAATGCTAAAGAGTACAAGTATATTGAGAGGGGCACAAACAGACTGCCCCCAGTGAATCCAAATATAAATGAAATATTTATGTCAATATGTATAATCTTAACCATACCAAAATTTAGATATGTTTTAAATTTCAAATTCTCGATATATAAGAAACATTTGAATGTGAAACATTATGAATCCAAAAATAACCCAATATTCTGAGATTTATATATTATCAATGAACAATTTGATGTCACTAATTTTGTTAATACCAAGAGGAGCATCAGTTTTTAAAGTGTGAATCCAGTAAACCTCACGCTTACTGAGTGCTGCATATCTATTCCCACCTCTGGGTCCTAATTTAACTGCCTCAATCCCTTGAAATTTAAAACCAGCTGATTTATCATCATGTAAAGCAAAATGTTTAGCTACAGGGGTTTTGGGAATTTCTGCCTTAAGAGAAAGCAAGTGCTCTCTTATTCGATCTTTGAGCATCCTAGATGTTAACCCTGTATATTGAAAATTACAGATTTTGCAAGTTAAAAGATATATAACAAAGGTGGAAGTGCAGGAAATATGCTCTTTAATCTTAAATATCTGGCCTGTACTTGTACTTAAGTATATAATTTTTTCAAGTTTATTTAATATGCATAATTTATATTATTATTTCACACATTAGATTTGGTGTTTATTTATATTATTTTTCTGTTGTTATATTTAATTATGCGACAGGTGTGTAGAGCTCATATCCTGTTTTTAAGGAGCCTTTACACACCTGTCAGGTAGCTCTGATGAAGTGCCCAATAGGGCAGGAAACGCGTCAGCGGTAGTCAGGTCTGTGTACTGTGCCTTTGTCTTTTTACTCACGGAGTCTAAATAAAGGTGAAGTTTTAAAACGTATCTCACCAGCCTTACTCTTCTTTCGAGTATTGGGTTCTATTTTGTTTCATTGAGAGGTGTTGTAAAATTTTTGTTCACTTATTGCCTTAATCGAGGGCTTGGCAGGGGAGCCCTTCCCAACACCTGTGAGACAAGCCGGGATGCTGCTGTGAACTCAGGCAGTATCTGTAACTGCTGCAACTGACTGCACTACTAAAGAGTGGATACAACAGTTCCGTTTTCCTGGATCTCATCGAATATTGGACATCATTCTCAGAATCAAGTGAGTTTGTTTACATATTTTATATTTGCTAGAATTGTCTGGCTTATGTTCACTTATTTCCAACGATGAGTCTTGCGAATGTAAGGGGTTAACGGATCTTGCAACCAGCTGCTACAGTATAACACAGGTTTATCACAATTGTTTCTAAATTGGACAAAGCAATACAGTGTCTCAGCCAGTACTCATTGATATATTGTGCTGTCTATTCAACATTGCTTTTTGCTTTTGATCCTCATATTGAATTACATGTCCAAATTGTTTGTTTGCATTTCTAAACTAAACTAGTACAGGTAGAAAACCCTTTATCCAAACTGCTTGGGACCGGAAAAGGTTTACATTTCGGAATAGTTTGAATTTTGGAATATTACATGTAATAATAAAGCTTATATATGTAACCTAAAGGCAGTTTTATATAATCTGTAATACTTTTGTACACATAGTACTCACAGAAAGATAGTACAGTATTATAATCAGAAAGGTAATATTTGTTGTTTTTAAATAAATATAGACTATTATATGCATTTTAGAAGACAAAAAAGCAAAGAGACAGCAATAGAAGATTGTGACTTACAGGCAGGAAAATTGTAATTTTTTTGCAATTTTATTTTTAAAAAAATACAGTATTAAGTAAAAGTTTGGATTTTGGAATTATGTATCTTGGGCGTTGTACCTTAAATAGGAGGAGGGAGCCCTGATTTTAGGAGCTTACTGTCTACAGGAGTTAATCTTTTGCTAAGACATAATAGCACAAAATGACATGGTGTACTATTAAAAAAGTGGTTGTAAGAAAGAGACAAAGGGGCCGATTTATCAATGTCCGGCCAGACATTGCTGAATGCCGACAGCATATGCAGTTCTGGTGAACTGCTTGTGCAATGCCGCCCCCTGCAGATTCGCTGCCAATCGGCCGCTAGCAGAGAGTAGGCGATTGGGCGGATTGATGTCCGCAGCCTCAGAGGAGGAGTATGAGTTAAGGAGCAGCGGCCTGAAGGCTCGCACGGAACTAGGGGTATTTGGCCCCATTCGGGCCATGATAAATTGGCCCCAAAGGCTTATGTGTCAATTACACATACAGTATATATACTGTATATATATATATATATATATATATATATATATATATATATATAAATATATAAGTCCTAAAGCCCGTTCACACGGGCCATTTTTTGCAGGGTACAGTGGTCCCACCCCTTGCCCTCTCTCCCTGCCCCTCTCTTTTACTCTCTCTCCCCCTCTCTTTTGAGATCTCTCTCCCCCCCTCTCTTTTGCGCTCTCTCTCCCACCTCTTTTGCGCTCTCTCTCCCCCCCTCTTTTGCACTCTCTCTCTCCCCTCTCTTTTGAGCTCTCTCTCTCCCCCCTCTCTTTTGTGCTCTCTCCCCCTCTCTTTTGCGCTCTCTCTCCCCCCCTCTTTTGCGCTCTCTCTCTCCCCCCCTCTTTTGTGTTCTCTCTATCCCCCCCTCTTTTGCGCTCTCTCTATCCCCCCTCTTTTGCGCTCTCTCTCTCCCCCCCTCTTTGGCGCTCTCTCTCCCCCCCCCTCTTTTGCGCTCTCTCTCCCCGCCTCTTTTGCGCTCTCTCCCCCCTCTTTTGTGCTCTCTCTCTCCCACTCTCTTTTGTGCTCTCTCTCACCCCTCTCTTTTGCGCTCTCTCTCCCTCCTCTCTTTTGCGCTCTCTCTATCCCCTGTCTCTCTCCCCCCCTCTCTCTCTCTCTCTCTCTCTCTCCCCCCTCTCTCTCTCCCCCCCTCTCTCTACCCTCTATCTCTCTCTCTCTCTCCCCTCTATCTCTCTCTCTCTCCCTTCTATCTCTCTCTCTCCCCTCTATCTCTCTCTCTCCCCTCTATCTCTCTCTCTCCCCCTCTCTCTCTCTCTCTCTCTCTCTCTCTCCCCTCTCTCTCTCTCTCTCTCCCCTCTCTCTCTCTCTCTCTCCCCCTCTCTCTCTCTTTCTCCCCTCTCTCTCTCCCCCTCTCTCTCTCCCCCTCTCTCTCTCCCCTTTCTCTTTCTCCCCTCTCTCTCTCCCTCTCTCTCTCTCCCCTTTCTCTCTCTCCCCCCCTCTCTCTCCTCTCTCTCTCCCCTCTCTCTCCCCTCTCTATCTCCCCCCTCTCTCTCTCCCCCTCTCCCTCCCCCTCCCCCTCCCCTCTCTCTCTCCCTCCCATCTCTTTCTCCCTCCCTCCTCTCTCTCCCTCCCCCTCCCCTCTCTCTCTCTCCCTCCCCTTCCCCTCTCTCCCTCCCCCTCCCCTCTCTCTCTCCCTCCCCTCTTTCTCTCCCCCTCCCCTCTCTCTCCCTCCCCTCTCTCTCTCCCTCCCCTCTCTCTCTCCCTCCTGCTCGGCCACGCCCCCTTCACGCTCGGTCACGCCCCCGGCCACGCTTGGTCACGCACACTTCTGCTCGCACTGCAGAGCAGATACTTAGGGACTCTCAAAGGCCAGGTGTGTTTGTCCTCGTGCTGTGCTGTCTACTGCGCATGACAGCTTCAGACAAACACACCTGGCCTTTTATTATCTAGGATATATATATATATATATATATATATATATACTGTATATTTATATTTATTTATAGAAAGAAAAGAAAAAGCTAATTCACTCCTATTAATTTCTTGTGAATTTATTCCAAGTAAACAGACAAAGGCATTGTTTTAGGCAGAGATATATCTGTAAAAAAAAATAAGAGACCACTGCAAATTTATCAGTTTCTTTGGTTTTACTATTTATAGATATGTGTTTTAGTAAAATGAACAACATTTCTCTCAAATAAAAATATTTTCATTTAGTGCATTTATTTGCAGAAAATTACAACTAGTGAAAATAACAAAAAAAGATGCAGTGTTTTCAAACCTTGAAAAATGCAAAGAAAACAAGTTCATATTATTTTTTGAATGTCACAATAGTAATGGTTTAACTTAGCAAGAGTTCAGAAATCAATATTTGGTGGAATAACCCTGATTTTCAATCACAGCTTTCATGTGTCTTGGAATGTTCTCTACCAAACTTTAGGCCACTGGCGAAAAAATTCAAGTAGCTCGGCTTTGTTTAATGACTTGTGACCATCCATCTTCCTCTTTTATCATATTCCAGAGGTTTTCATTGGGGTTCAGGTCTGAAGATGGACATGACAGGGTCTTAATCTGGAGTTCTCCATCCTCACCTTGATTGACCTAGCTGTGTGGCATGTTGGAAAAACCAATCCTCTGAGTTGGGGAACATTCAGAGCAGAAGGAAGCAAGTTTTCTTCCAGGATAACCTTGTATGTGTCTTAAATAATGCTCCTTCACAAAGATAAATCTGACCCGATTCCGGGTAAACTTTTCTGATGAGTATAATTTTCAGCTTTGCCCAACATCAGGTCGTCTAAAGGTTAGAAGGAAACTTGGAGAGACCTACAAGTCACAGTGTCTTGCACACACTGTGAAATTTGGTTGAATATTGATGATAATCGGGGATTCTTCAGCAAGGATGGAATTGGGCAGATTTATCTTTGTGGAGGATTCATGAATCAAGTCACATACAAGGTTATCTTGGAAGAAAACTTGCTTCCTTCTGCTCTTTCAATGTCCCCCAACTATGAGTATTAGTTTTCCAGCAGGACAATGCTCCATGCCACACAGCCAGATCAGTCAAGGTGTGGATGGAGGACCACCAGATCAATACCCTATCAAACCCTAATCTACAAACCTGAACCCCACTGAAAACCTCTGGAATGTGATCAAGAAAAAGATGGATGGTCACAAGATATAAAAGCCAAGCTGTTTGAATTTTTGCTCCTGGAATGGCAAAAAACGTCACCCAACAACAACGAGAAATACTATTGGAGAGCATACCAAGACGCATGAAAGCTGGGATTAAAAATCAGGGTTATTCCACCAAATATTAATTTCTGAATTCTTGCTTAGTTAAAACATTAGTATTTTGTTGTTTAAAAATTAATATGAACTTGTTTTCTTTGCATGACAATGGCCAGTTGTCATTTTCTGCAAATAAATGCTCTAAATGATTATATAGATACAGTATATACATAGATAGATAAATAAATAGATAGATAGATATAAATATATATACACACACACACACACACACACACACACACATATAGCCAATTATGTAAACTTAAAACATACTTTCTTGTATTCAAAAGCATTGCTTGGCTGCCCAGAGTAGTTTTTTAATATAATTAAACATATAAAGAAACTATTAAAAAGAGTCACATTAATATGTTTTCCCATTAATTTCCCCAGAGCTGGAAGCAAAACATATACAACCAAAGCAAAGGAAGATTATTGTAATGAATGAATTCAATATTGATGGTGAAAGGATGATATGGGTTGTTTTTCCATTTAAATTGAAATGCAACTCAGTTATTCCCATAAATGTTTTAATTAATGAAAATAAAACAACTTTGCAATATACACTTGTGATTTTATTTGCTTTGGTGTAAAATTGTGCTTGATTCACATTCAATAGAGAGATTGGACTTCAGATTATGTATTTAAAGGGACATTCAGGTCAAAATTAAACTTTCATGATTCAGATAGAGCACACAATTTTCCAATTTACTTGCATTAACAAAATGTGCACAATCTTTTTATATTTACACTTTTTGAGTAACCAACTCCTACTGAGCATGTGCAAGAAGTCACAGACTATATGTATATGCATTTGTGATTGGCTGATGGCTGTCACATGAGACAGGGGGAGTGGAAATAGACATAACTGAAATTTGTCACAATACAATCTACTTCTCATTTGAAGTTCCAACTAAGGGCTATTGCATTGTCTTGTTATCATGCATTTGTTGATTATGTAAATCTACTGTATTTACTAGTCCTTTAGGTATGGAACAGCTTGTCTAACCGGGCTATACTAAAAATGGTGATTGCTTAAAGCAGTTCACAAACCAATTTACAGTAAGTCCTAATTGGCCACAATAAAAAGAGATATCAAGGTCTTTAAGACAATTTGCAATACTTTAAAGCACAAATGTTTACCAAAATATTAAACGATTTTACTGCAAAATCTTAATTTATTTTATAAATATTTTTTTACCCTTCAAAAATGTAATTACAGTCTAAAATTTATATTCTTAATAATTTAACATTTGGTTCAAGCAATATTTTAAACCAAATAATAATCTTGTTTATGTGCATGTAAACAATTAAACGTGTATAGGATCTAGACTTAAAGGGACAGTCTAGGCCAAATAAACTTTCATGATTCAGATAGGGCATGCAATTTTAAACAATTTTCCAATTTACTTTTATCACCAATTTTGCTTTGTTCTCTTGGTATTCTTAGTTGAAAGCTTAACCTTGGAGGTTCATATGCTAATTTCTTGAAGGCCACCTCTTTTCAGAATGCATTTTAACAGTTTTTCACCACTAGAGGGAGTTAGTTCATGTGTTTCATATAGATAACACTGTGCTCGTGCACGTGAAGTTATCTGGGAGCAGGCACCGATTGGCTAAACTGCAAGTCTGTCAAAAGAAGTGAAATAAAGGGGCAGTTTGCAGAGGCTTAGATACAAGATAATCACAGAGGTTAAAAGTATATTAATATAACTGTGTTGGTTATGCAAAACTGGGGAATGGGTAATAAAGGGATTATCTATCTTTTATAACAATTCTGGTGTAGACTGTCCCTTTAAAAAACAGTGAACAATTCTGCAATGTAGAGTCTAAAGGCAAAATTCACATTGATGATTTTAACATTAAGCTGTAAGTGTTAATATTTTCACCTGAAGCCACTGATGAGCGGGCAGATAGGGGTGTAAATCAGTGCCATTGTCTGCCAGGCATTGCGTCTAGCGGGTAGCAATACGCTGTCAGTATTTATCATTGCACACTACGGGAAGTGTGCAACGTCGCCCCCTGATAATTAAACATGAGCTGTCAATGATCCCAGTCGGGAAAAGTCTAGAGGGATTGAGATACGCCACATAACCAAAGGCGTAATGTGTTAAGAAGCTTGTGTGAGCCACTCCTGTATGCACTCTTGAAGCTGCTACAGCTTTATAATCAGAGCCCTTGGTGTTAAGCGGTATCAGCTTCCATTTTGCACCTATTTCACATACTTTCATTTTCCATTTTAAATCTGCACAAAATGCTGCTTTACTTAGCAACTCTAACAAGATGTTGTTTTGTTGTATTGCCCTGTGATTTGGCACACTAAGCAGCTATAGATATATTTTTAACATATTTACTAAACTAGTTATTTGTAGAAATGTGCAAGTCGTTTCGGCCGAATTTCGTTTTCGGACGAATATTGGCCGTTTCGAAGATTCAAATGAATCAGAATTTCAGAATCGGCACAATAACTAAAATCCCGAAAATTTTTGAAAATGAATAAATCAGTTTTCGAATTTTCGGATCCATTCTTTATTCATATTCTGAATTTTTCATTGTTCTAATCTAAACCGCAGTTCCCCAACATCGCCGACACTAACTAAATCACTAAATAAAGCTATTAACCCCTAAACCACTGTTCCCCAAAACTAACTAAACATATTAACCCCTAAACCGCAGTTCTCAAACATCACCGACACGAACTTAACCTATTAACCCCTAAACTGCCGGCCCCCACATCACAACAACCTAAATTAAACTATATTAACCCCTAAACCTAACACCACCTAACTTTAACATAATTAAAATAGACCTAAATTGAAGTTACAATTATTAACTAACTGCCTATTTAAAAATAAATACAAACTTACCTGTAAAATAAAAATAAAACCTAAGCTAGCTACAACTATTTACTAACTTCCTAGTTAAAATAAATACAAACTTACCTGGGAAATAAAAATAAAACCTAAGCTTAAAGTGCATGTCAAGTTTGATGAATCAGTGCCTGGTTTTTAAAAACCCTATTAAAAACAGGGGCACTTTCATTCATCAAACTTTACATTTCACTCGTTTTGTTAAAATACTTACCTTTTAATCTTGAGAGCCGCTTCAGCGATCCCCCCTCCTGCCGCTCGTCACTTCATACGTCAGCAATGACAAATATGGCATCCTCCAATCACCCCTTGCCCCCCAGGGAATCATTGCCTGAGGCAACACCGGATTCATCATTTTTGACATATGAAGATGCTTGCGACGGGCAGAGGAAGCGCTGGAGTGGCTTTCAAGATTAAAAGGTAAGTAGTTTAACAAAATTAGTGAAATATAAAGTTTGATGAATGAAAGTGCCCCTGTTTTTAATAGGGTTTTTAAAAACCTGGCACTGATTAATCAAACTTGTCATTCACTTTAAACTAATAAAACCTATCATTGCTAAAAATAAAAAACCTATCATTACTAAAAATAAAAAACCTATCATTACTAAAATAAAGAAACCTAACATTACTAAAAATAAAAAAACCTATCATCGCTAAAAATAAAGAAACCTAACATTACTAAAAATAAAAAACCTATCATTGCTAAAAATAAAAAACCTATCATTACTAAAATAAAGAAACCTAACATTACTAAAAATAAAAAACCTATCATTGCTAAAAATAAAAAACCTATCATTACTAAAAATAAAAAACATATCATTACTAAAATAAAGAAACCTAACATTACTAAAAATAAAAAACCTATCATTGCTAAAAATAAAAAACCTATCATTACTAAAAATAAAAAACCTATCATTACTAAAAATAAAAAACCTATCATTACTAAAAATAAAAAATCTAACATTACTAAAAAATAAAAAACCTATCATTGCTAAAAATAAAAAACCTATCATTACTAAAATAAAAAAACCTAACATTACTAAAAATAAAAAACCTATCATTACTAAAAATAAAAAACCTATCATTACTAAAAATAAAAAACCTATCATTACTAAAATAAAAAACCTAACATTACTAAAAATAAAAAACCTAACATTACTAAAACATTAAAACTACAATTACAAAAAATAATAAACACTAGCATTACAAAAAACTACTATTACAAAAAATAATAAACACTAGCATTACAAAAAACTACTATTACAAAAAATAATAAATGAAATTATCCAAAATAATAAAAATTATTCCTATTCTAATATCCTTTTAGAAATAAAAAAAACCCTAATCTATAATAAACTACCAAGGGCCCTTAACCCCTTAAAGACAAGACCATTTTTCAATTTTCTTACCCTTAAAGGGACACTAAACCCCAAAAATGTCTTTCATGATTCAGGTAGAGAATACAATTTTAAATAACTTTCCAAGTTACTTCTATTATCTAATTTGCTTCATTCTTTAGATAATCTTTGTTGAAGAAATAGAAATGGACATGGGTTAGCCAATCACACGAGGCATCTATGTGCTTCTACCAATCAGCAGCTATTGAGCATATCTAGATATGCTACTCAGCAAAGAATATCAAGAGAATGAAGCAAATTAGATAATAGAAGTAAATTAGAAAGTTGTTTAAAATTGCATTCTCTCACTAAATGATGAAAGAAAAAATGTGGGTTTCATGTCCCTTTAAGGACCAGGGCTATTTAACATTTCAGCGGTGTTTGTGTTTAGCTGTAATTTTTCTCTTACTCATTTACTGTACCCACACATATTATATACAGTTTTTTTCTCGCCATTAAATGGACTTTCTAAAGATACCATTATTTTCATCATATCTTATAATTTACTATAAAAAAATATAAAATATGATGAAAAAATGGAACAAAACACACTTTTTCTAACTTTGATCCCCAAAATCTGTTACACATCTACAACCACCAAAAAAACAAACATGCTTAATAGTTTCTACATTTTGTCCTGAGTTTATAAATACCCAATGTTTACATGTTCTTTGCTTTTTTGCAAGTTATAGGGCAATAAGTATAAGTAGCACTTTGCTATTCCCAAACCACTTTTTTTCAAAAATAGCGATAGTTACATTGTGACACTGATATCTGTCAGGAATCCCTGAATTTCCATTGACATGTATATATTTTTTTAGTAGACAACCCAAAGTATTGATCTAGGCCCATTTTGGTATATTTCATGCCACCATTTCACCGCCAAATGCGATCAAATAAAAAAAAATCGTTCACTTTTTCACAAACTTTTTCAAAAACTTTAGGTTTCTCACTGAAATGATTTACAAACAGCTTGTGCAATTATGGCACAAATGGTTGTAAATGCTTCTCTGGGATCCCCTTTGTTCAGAAATAGCAGACATATATGGCTTTGGCGTTGCTTTTTGGTAATTAGAAAGCTGCTAAATTCGTCTGCGCACAGCACGTGTATTATGTCCATCAGTGAAGGGATTAATTAGGGAGCTTGTAGGGAGCTTCTAGGGTTAATTTTAGCTTTAGTGTAGTGTATTAGACAACCACATTATTGATCTAGGCCCATTTTGGTATATTTCATGCCACTATTTCACCACCAAATGCGATTAAATATTTTTGGTTTCACTTTAGGTGTCTCACTGTAATACTTTACAAACAGCTTGTGCAATTATATCACAAATGGTTGTAAATGCTTCTCTGGGATCCCCTTTGTTCAGAAGTAGCAGACATATATGTTTTTGGTGTTGCTTTTTGGTAATTAGAAGGCCGCTAAATGCCACTGCCCACCACACTTGTGTTATGTCCAGCAGTGAAGGGGTTAATTAAGTAGGGTTAATTTTAGCTTTAGTGTAGAGATCAGCCTCCCACCTGACACATCCCACCCCCTGATCCCTCCCTGACCCCTGTCAAACAGCTTTCTTCCCTCCCCCACCCCACAATTGTCCCTGCCATCTTAAGTACTGGCAGAAAGTCTGCCAGTACTAAAATAAAAGGCTTTTTTTTTATTTTAAAAAATAAATAAATACATATTCTGCTGTGTAGGATCCCCCTTAGCCCCCAACCTCCCTGATCCCCCCAAAACAGCTCTCTAACCCTCCCCCTTCTACCTTATTGTCTGTCATCTTGGGTACTGAAAGCTCTCTGACCCTCCCGACATCACCAAGCATGATCCCGCCCCCCCTCTGACGCAATCTACATCAGCGATGGCCACCCACCTGCATCCCTGCAACGGCTCCCACCCACCAACGATCGCACCATCGCTGGCCGATGCAGAGAGGGCCACAGAGTCGTTAAAGGGTTAAAAGGGCCTTTTCTAGGGCATTGCCCTAAAGTTAACAGCTCTTTTGCAAACAAATAAAAACAACCCCCCCCAACATTACAAACCCCCACCCCCCAAACCCACAAAATAAAAAAATCTAACTAAAAAAAAAAACGAATCTACCCATTGCCCTGAAAAGGCCATTTATATGGGCATTGCCCTTAAAATGGAATTCAGATCTTTTACTGCCCTTAAAAGGACATTCAGTTCTTTTTTGGCCCATTAAAATAAAAAATCCCTAATCTAAAAAAAAAACACCTAAAATTAACCCAAAATTGGTATTTACAGTTTCTGAAGTTTGGCGAAAGATCTTCATCCCAGTGGCGAAGCATCTTCATCCAGGCGGCTTCATCATCATCCATCGCGGGACCAGCATCTTCTATTTTCTTCATCCCTGTGGAAGCGGAGTGGTCGGTGGATGTGCGGAGGTCCAGGCGGAGGTCCATCGGTTTGACGTAAAGGTCCTCTTCATGCAATCGTTCGCCGCACACTGAGGATTCAATGCAAGGTACCCCTTTTATATTGGGGTACTGTTGCATTCCAATTGGCTGAAAAATTAAAATCAGCAAATAGGAATGAGAACTGCTTAAATCCTATTGGCTGATTTAAACAACCAATAGGATTTAAGCAGCCCTCATTCCTATTGGCTGATTTGAATCAGCCAAGAGGAATGAGAGCTGCTTAAATCCTATTGGCTGTTCAAATCAGTCAATAGGATTTAGGCAGCTCTAATTCCTGTTGGCTGATTTTAATTTTGCCGACAATAGGAATGCAACGGTACCGCAATATAAAAGGGGTACCTTGCATTGAATCCCCAGTGTGCGGCGGACGATTGTATAAAGATGACTTCCACGTCGGACCGATGGACCTCTGCCTGTACCTCCACCTCTGCGCATCGACCGCTCCACCTCCGCAGGGATGAAGAAGATGCTGGTTCTGCGATGAAGATGGAGCCGCCTGGATGAAGATGCTTCGCCGCTGGGATGAAGATCTTTCGCCAGACTTCAGCAACTGTGAGTACCGATTTTGGGGATAGTGCTAAGGTTTTTTTTTTTTTTTTTTGGAATGTTTTTTTTTTAGATTAGGGCTTTTTTTATTTTAATGGGTCGAAAAAGAGGTGAATAACCTTTTAAGGGCAGTAAAAGAGTTGAATGCCCTTTTAAGGGCAGTGCCCATACGAATGCTCTTTTCAGGGCAATGGGTAGATTAAGTTTTTTTTATTTTGTGGATTTGGGGGGCTGGGGGTTTGTAATGTTAGGGGGTGTTGTAATTTTGTTGTAATTTTTAACTTTAATGCAATGGCCTACAAAAGGCCCTTTTAAGGGCCCTTGGTAGTTTATTATACATTAGTTATTTTTTTTTGTTTGTTTGTTTTTTAAACGGGGTATTAGAATATGAATCATTTTTATTGTTTTGGATAATTTCATTTGTTATTTTTTGTAAAGGTATTTTTTTTATTTTTTTTTATTTTAGTGTTGATTATTTTTTGTAATGGTAGTTAGTTTTAATTTTTTAGTAACTTAAGGTTTTTTATTTTTAGCAATGTTAGGTTTTATTAGTGTAAGCTTAGGTTTTATTTTTATTTCACAGGTAAGTTTGTATTGATTTTTAAATAGGTAGTTAGTTAATAATTGTAACTTTAACCCCTTAACGATCAAGGACGTGTCAGGAACGTCCTACAAAAGTGTCAGTTAAGGACCAAGGACGTGACTGATACGTCCTCTGGGGTTTCAAGTGGCCGCTTTGGCATCACTGCAATACCTTTTTTACCCTAACGATGTAGAGAGAGCCACTCTGTGGCCCTCTCTGCATCGGCCAGTGATAGTGTCGATTGTTGGTGGGAGCCATAGCAGAGAGGCGGGTGGGAGGCCCATCGCTGGTAGGTTCCGGTTCCTGTGTCTTGGGCGGGAGCGTGGGATGGGGTGGGGGTGTGTGCGCACATGCTACATTGATATTCAATGTAATGTATGGGAAGGATGGAGAGTGAGGGGACATAAATGTTCAAATGGATCTGGGAGGGGGAGGGAATTAAGGGGGGCAGCTGCACTACAGAAAAAATGAAACTGGCGGCATATAGGTAGGTGGGGAGGGTTAGAGAGCTGTTTGGGGGGATCAGGGAGGTTGGTGGCAAAGGGGGGGATCCAACACTGCATAATAAATATACAGTATATATAAAAAGAAAATTAAATCAACAAAAAAAACCTTTTATTTTAGTACTGGCAGACTTTCTTCCAGTACTTAAGATGGCGGTGACAATTGTGAGGCGGGGGAGGGAAGAGAGCTGTTTGAGGGGGGTCAGGGAGGGATCAGGGGGTGGGATGTGTCAGGTGGGAGGCTGATCTGTACGCTAAAGCTAAAATTAACCCTACAAGCTACCTACAAGTTACCTAATTAACCCCTTGACTGCTGGGCATAATACAAGTGTGGTGCGCCGCAGCATTTAGTGGCCTTCTAATTACCAAAAAGCAATGCCAAAGCCATACATGTCTGCTATTTCTGAACAAAGGGGATCCCAGAGAAGCATTTACAACCATTTGTGCCATAATTGCACAAGCTGTTTGTAAATAATTTCAGTGAGAAACCTAAAGTTTGTGAAAAAGTTAGTGAAAAAGTTAACGATTTTTTTAATTTGATCACATTTGGCGGTGAAATGGTGGCATGAAATATACCAAAATGGGCCTAGATCAATAATTTGGGTTGTCTAGTAAAGAAAATATATTTATGTCAAGGGATATTCAGGAATTCCTGACAGATATCAGTGCTACAATGTAACTATTGCTAATTTTAAAAAAGTGCTACTTTATTTATTGCCCTATAACTTGCAAAAAAAGCAAAGAACATGTAAACATTGGGTATTTCTAAACTCAGGACAAAATTTAGAAACTATTTAGCATGGGTGTTTTATGGTGGTTGTAGATGTGTAACAGATGGGGGTTAAAATTAGAAAAAGTGTGTGTTTTTTTCCATTTTTTCATCATATTTTATAAAAAAAATTTAAAGTAAATTATAAGATATGATGAAAATAATGGTATCTTTAGAAATTACATTTAATGTTGTGAAAGACGGTATATAATATGTGTGGGTACAGTAAATTAGTAAGAGGAAAATGACAGCTAAACACAAACACAGCAGAAATGTAAAAATAGCCCTGGTCCCAAACGGTAAGAAAATTGAAAAGTGCTGTGGTCACTAAGGGGTTAATTTAGGTCTATTTTAATTATGTTATAGTTAGGGGGTGTTAGGTTTAGGGGTTAATATAGTTCAATTTAGGTTGTTTTGCAATGTGGGGGTGGCGTTTTAGGGTTTAATAATTTAGTTAGTGTTGGCCTTGTGGGTGTACAGTGGTTTAGGGGTTAATAGGTTTATTTAGTGTTGGCGATGTGGGTGTACGGCGGTTTAGGGGATAATAAGTTTAGTTAGTGTTGGCAATGTTGGGGAACTGCAGTTTAGGGGTTAATAGGTTTTGTTAGTGTCGGCAATGTCGGGGAATTGCAGTTTAGGGGTTAATAGGCTTAGTTAGTGTCAGTGATGTCGGGGAACTGCGGTTTAGGGGTTAATAGGTTTAGTTAGTGTTAGCGATGTTGGGGAATGGCAATTTTTGGGTTAATAGGTTATATTAGTGTCGGCGAAGTGGGGGAGAAGGCGATTTAGGGGTTAAAAGGTTTAGGTAGTGTTGATGATGCGGGGGGATAGCGTTTTAGGGGTTAATAGCTTTATTTAGTGTCGGTGATGTTGGTGGCGGTGGCGGTTTTAGATTTTTGTTTCAGGAATCACTGACATATTAGTTATGTTTAGTTAAATTGTTTTTTCTGATACTTTTTGTTTTTTCTGATCCATTCTTTATTCATATGCATTATTTTATTCTAAAAAGTCACCAAAATGTAACCATCAGAAAGATAGTAACAAAAAACAAAGGCGCCCTCCACAGGCTGTCGTAGAGGATAGATGATCACCAGGGTCAGTTCTTCTTAAGAATGGATGGAAAATCTGAGAAAAAATGAAAGAGAAGAAGGCGCTCCAATGGTGCAGAATGTTAAAAAACAGCTAGATCTTCCCCAGAAATGATCCCCTTACAAGTAAATGGGTACTCACAAACGGAGCGCACTATAATGCAGAGCTATTCTTGCAGGCTGGAGTATTCAGAGCCCACCAGCTAGCTCCCACTAGATTTGATGTAATCTTGAGTCTGGGATGAAAAAAAAGAAGATATTCTGCTATGATTGATGAAAAGGTGTCAGCAGCATCTTGAAACGCGTAGCAGGATTTCTTGTTTTGTTTTTATACTACTTTTAATAAAATATATCCCTTGCCTTGGGATATTTTAAATTATATATTTATTTGGTTTGTGAGCTTCATTTCGGGGTCTCATATCCTTTGCTGGACTGTGGTTCCTGTTCTTTGGAGTGAGTCAGCTGGTAGACTCTGATATACCAGCTTGCACTACTTGCACTGCATTAAAGTGTGCAGCATATGTGAGTATTCCATCACAGAAGGGCCCCATATTGGGGGCTTTGAAAGCATTAGTGATCATCTGCACCATTGGAGTCTCCCTGTTCCCCCTCCCCTTTTTTGTTCTTTCATCCCAGACTCAAGATTACATCGAATCTAGTGGGAGCTAGCTGGTGGGCTCTGAATACTCCAGCCTGCAAGAATAGCACTGCATTATAGTGCGGTCCATTTGTGAGTACCCATTATTTTATTCTAAACTTCAGAATAGAATAATGTATATGAATGAAGAATGATCCAAGAAAACAAATGGATCCGAAAAACTGATTTAGCTTAGCATAACTAATTTTCCGAAAAACACTTTTTTTTTTAAATTTAAATTAACTAAACTAATTTGCCGAAACAAAATTATTTATTTAACTAATGAAAACGAAACAAAACAAAAATTTTAGCGTTGCACATGTCTAGTTAAGTCAGTCTCCTATTTTTAAATAATATATTTTTCTTCATGGTTTTAATCCTTAAACTACTGAGCCATTTTCACCCCTGTGCTGAGCTGTTTTGCTGTTTTTAGATGCTGCTCCCATTTAAGCCTTGATTTAGGTCATTTTTCAGTGAGAAACCTACACATATTATATAGCTTTTGTTCAGGAGACCCAGTTAATGTTAACAATAATATGTGCTCCCGGATTGAAGGAGTCGAGCATACTTTGTATTTTTGCTAATCGCTACGATATTCAAACCCCCATATCTAACCTTCCATCGATAATTATATTGGCACATATGATGGTATTTATAGCTCAGGTTGAGTGTTTTTAATCTCACTCTTGTGTGTGTAACAGTATGACTGTTAACTCCTATACCCAATAAATATAGATATGAATGTGGATATAAGAGTTTGCTTATAAAAAATACCCTTTTCTAATTTTTTTTTTTCTTTAATAAGGTGGTGAGATTTAAAATACAGGGCTCAGCACACTTTTTCTTTGTATGTCTATATACAATTACCTTGTAATTGTCATTATTTGTGCTTACACCCTTTCAGGGAAGATTTTGGTATAAGTAGCTCTATATTATCTCCCCTGGAGATGATCTCACCCCCTTTCCTCCACCCTATTTTCTTTTTTGTATTACATTGTAATATTTCCCTGTAGATAAGATTCAGAGAATAGGAAGTTTGATACCACAGTCATAGTTGCCAACAGTCCCTGATTTCCAGGGACAGTCCCTGGATTTTGTTGTATGTCCCTGGATTTTTTTTGTCCCTGGAAATGTCCCTGAAAATCTCTTTTGCACAGCATTTGTTGTTTGCATATATATATATATATATATATATATATATATATATATATATATATATACATACGCACACATACATATATACAGATAGATAGAAGATAAATAGATATAGTGTATTATTTAAATATAATTCATTCCTAATAGAATATTGTTATTATTATTGAATGGGTTCACATATTATTTTGTCTTTCTAATAATTAAAAATAACCATATGCCCAGAATGTGTTCCAGAGACTGGGTAGGTGTAAGAGCTTGGTGCTGTAATCTGTATAATAAACTATGGATAAATCTAAATTATACTATTACTTTCAAATGGGTGTGTTTTGATTGCAGAACTGAGTGGGCGGAGCAGTTGAACAGTAGGTCGTCAATACTCCAGTAACCCGCTTGCTTGCTCTGCTGCAAAGTGTCCCTGAAATTTTTTTTTAAATGTTGGCAACTATGACCACAGTGAAGGCAAGACTTGTTTTCAGCGAGGCCTTGGCTCATAAAATTCTATTAACTGAATTACAGATGACCTAATTCCCAGCCGACAGCTACATTCCATTAGATGCTGGCACCATGCCATGCCTTAGCTACAAAGATACTGAGATATCTATATGATCAAACTAGGATACTCCACCCGTGATCTCATTTACATTTCCCTAAAAGCCTGATGGATTTTTTCCTAGCAACTAACATGACCATCAGCCGGTCTTCCTAAGTTAATCTTTATAAAGGTGAAATGGCAAATGAGAGTTCCAAAAGCCAAAGCCGCTGATTATTTTCAGTGCAAATTAGAAGAAAAATAAATCGCTCAAAGTAAATTTCACAATCCATGCAAAGCAGCACATATTGTAAAAGGTGGTTAATAGATCTATATGTCTTAAAGGGGCAGTCTACACCTTAGGCATCTTAAAGTCTTACTTTAGATTAAGCTGCGAATATCTTCCTGCCCCCCCCCCCCCCCTTTATATATCATGCAGCAGTAACAGTAAAAAAGTTATATTAAAATGAATATTGTTTCTGGTCGCTTTGAATTGGCTGCCACACTCCGCCTACTGATGACATCACGATCTGGGCTGCATTATAGGCTTCAGTAGTTACAAAAGACTCTTTTATTGGATTTAACAGATTGTCTATGCTATTCAGCAGAGTGCATAGATGCAGCCCAGAAACAATATTTATTTTAAAATAACTTTTTTACTGTTCCTGTTACATGATATGAGGGGGGTGGGGTGGTGCAGGAGGCTATGTGCAGCTTAATCTAAGGTAAGACTTTAAGATGACTAAGGTGTAAACTGTCCCTTTAAGACATAATAAATATTCATATGAACTGTCAATATTACGTTATATCCTTAAAGGGACATTAAACTGCTGAGTATAACTACATTAGCAAGGTAACTACTCACTATTGTATTTTTTCCCTCCTGAACCTCTAAATCTATTTAAAGCTGTTCTCTTTAACCCATCACAGAAACCAGTTGGACTCAGCGTGGAGAATTTAGAAATACACAATTGCCTATTTTGAGGTTTACTGTCTGGCAGTCATGCTTTACCATTTTAAAGTTGGTGATGTCTAATTTTTTAATTAAAAGGGACACTGAACCCAATTTTTTTCTTTTGTGATTCAAATAGAGCATGCAATTTTATGCAACTTTCTAATTTACTCCTATTATCAAATTTTCTTCATTCTCTTGGTATCTTTATTTGAAATGCAAGAATGTAAGTTTAGATGCCAGGCCATTTTTGGTGAACAACCACGGTTGTCCTTGCTGATTGGTGGATACATTCATTCTCCAATAAAAAAGTGCTGTCCAGAGTTATGAACAAAAAAAAAGCTTAGATGCCTTCTTTTTCAAATAAAGATAGCAAGATTATGAAGAAAAATTAATAATAGGAGTAAATTAGAAAGTTGCTTAAAACTGCATGCTCTATCTGAATCACAAAAGAAAAAAATCTGGGTTCAGTGTCCCTTTAATCTTAATTTTATTTAACTTTTCCTAGTTTTCTTTTGACAACATGTAAGAGTGGAGTGTTTTATAGATGATGTCATTTATTTGTTTAGATTAAATTGTTTTTTGTGATGCCGGTACCATTGACAATTGGAGGGGTTCTATGCTGCAGGAAGTTTAAAAACCTAAGCAGTTCCATTGTTTTCAATGAACCTTATTTTGCCAACCACTGAGCTTACAAGGGTGAGGTATAAAGCTCTTTGAACCTTGCTATTTTCAAGCTGTGCAATTACTGTGAACCTGGTGTAAAATTAAATGACAATGAAGTATTACTCACACAACATGAGTGTAATATGAGTTAATCTATACTATAATCGCATTTGTAACGCGTCCGTAGGTGTCACCAGTTGCGCACGCATCCTCAAAGGAATGTTGGCTGCGCGAGGCAGCCAAAAGAATGTTGGCTTCGCACGCAGCCAAAAGAATCCATCTGCGTCCCGGTGGATTCCGAAAATGGCAGGGTGGTGAAAGACTCCATCACCCTGCCATTTTCTGAATCCACCTGAATGCAGCGTAGGCAAACCCGAAGCCTTAAAAAAAAAATGCAACAACCCACACTAAATATCGAGAAAATACGTAATTGCCCGCAAGAAATAAATAAAAAACACGTAACCGCCCGCACGAAATATAACAAACACCTAAACCGCAACCCCTCCACATGGCAAAATAATAAAGTAATTAACCCCTAATCCTCAAATAACATAATTAAAATATTAACCCCTTAACCGCCGAACCTCACATAGTAATAAACCTAATTAACCCCTAATCTGCCAAACCCCCACATCACACTAAACCTAATTAACCTATTAACTCCTAAACTGCCAACCCCCTAACAACGCAAATAACTAATTTAATTACTAAGCAACCCTAACCTAACACCTAAATTAACCTCGTTAACCCCAATACTAACATTAAATTACAAAAAAATAATCTAAAATTGCAAAAAAATAAAAAACTCTAAAATTACAGAAAATAATAAACAAAATTATCAAAAATAAAAAAAATCCCTATGAAAATAAAAAAGCCCCCCAAAATAAACCCCCCTAAACTAAACTTCCAATAGCCCTTAAAAGGGCCTTTTGTAGGGCATTGGCCTAAATTAAACAGCTCTTTTACATTTAAAAATTACTAAATCCCTTTCTGCTGGGAATCTTCAGTGACATTAAAACGAGAATACCTGATGTATAAATTGTTAGTATATAACTTGTTTGTATTGCTGGATGTTTTGTTTTTTCTTTTTTCTTTTAT
Organism: Bombina bombina; assembly: GCF_027579735.1. NCBI lineage: Eukaryota > Metazoa > Chordata > Amphibia > Anura > Bombinatoridae > Bombina > Bombina bombina. Next base: position 53,086,455 of record NC_069501.1, on the reverse strand, counting down.
TTATTTTTAGCAGCTCACTTTAATTAGTGAGAGAACAAGCTCAAAATCAATGGACCAAAGTAATACACTCGCTGACAAGAGTGATACCTTCAATAAAAATACTCAAAGACTGCCACCCTTCACCCTAACCCCATATGACCACAGCAGAATGTAATGACTTTCGGGGAGGGTTGGAACTTTCACAACATATTTTAAATCTGTTTATATTGATCTGGCATAACCACTTTGTACTGTTCAACTCTGTATAACTCATACCAATGAATAAAGCTTGTTTGAAAAGAAAAAAAAAATAAAAAATTACTAAATCCCTCCTAACAGTAAAACCCCCCCACCCACAAAAACCCCCAAAATAAAAATAAATAACACTAAAAAACCTAAAGTACCCATTGCCCCTAAAGGGGAATTTGTATGGGCATGGCCCTTAAAAGGGCATTCAGCTCTTTTTCAGCCCATTAAATCCCTAATCTAAAAAACAAAACAGAAATAAAAAAAATCCTAACACTAAGCCCCAATAGGTCCTGAAGTCCAGCAGAGAATGTCTTCTTCCAGGTGGCTCCATTATCTTCTATCTTCATCCAGAGCGAAGGTGGCGTGGAGCAAAGGTGCGGAGTTGGCTTCCCAGATGCGTGGATCCTCAGCGGCGTTCCTCGGTGGCAGTGGTCCTCAGCGGTGTGGAGGCTCCTCTTCATACAATCGTCCGTCGCACACTGAAGATTGAATGTAAAGTACCCCATATTCGTTGGGGTACCTTGCATTCCTATTGGCTAACATTTTTAAATCAGCCAATAGGATGAGAGCTACTGAAATCTCACTGGCTGATTTGAACAGCCAATAGAATTTCAGTAGCTCTAATCCTATTGGCTGATTTAAAAATTTTAGCCAATAGGAATGCAAGGTACCCCAAATTTATTGTGGTACCTTGCATTCAATCTTTAGTGTACTATGGGCATCGGATGAAGAGGGACCGCCGCCGTCGAGGACTGCCGCCATTGAGGACCGCCACTTAGGATCCACGTGTCGGGGAAGACAGCTCCGCACCTTCGTTCCGTGCCGCCTTCGCTCCAAATGAAGATAGAAGATGATGGAGCCGCCTGGAAAAAGACCTTCTCCGCTGGACTTCAGGAACAGTGAGTACCTAATTGAGGTTTAGTATTAGGATTTTTTTTTTTTTTTTAAGATTAGGGATTTAATGGGCTGGGGAAGAGCTGATTGACCTTTTAAGGGCAGTAAAAGAGCTGAATGCCCTTTTAAGGGCAATGCCCATACAAATGCCCCTTTAGGGGCAATTGGTAGTTTAGTTTTTTTAGTGTTAGTTTTTTTTAATTTTGGGGGGTTTGGTGGGTGGGGTTCTTTTACTGTTAGGGGGTAATTGGTAATTTATTTAGGTAAAAGAGCTGGTTAACTTAGGGCAATGCCCTACAAAAGCCCTTTTAAGGGCTATTGGTAGTTTAGTATTAGATTAGGGGGTGTTTTTATTTTGGGGGTATTTTTTATTTTTATAGGGGTATTAGTTTAGGTTTATTTTTTTTATTTTGGATAGCTCTGTTTATTTTGTTCTGTAATTTCACATTTTTTATTTTTTGTAATTTTAGCTTTGGTGTTTGTAGTTGTTGTTTTTTTTAAATAGACTGCCCTCTGGGCGTATCACCTAGTAAACTATAAAAGAGTAGATGTTTTTTCTTCTGCTTATTTGAAATTCAGAGTGCTTGCTCAGCTCACTAAATGGACTTTGAGTAAACATACACTATGTACAACCGCTGGCATAAAACTTAAGGAGACTTAAAGGAACAGTGTAGTCAAAATAAAACTTTCATGATTCAGCTAGGGCATGTAATTTTAAACAACTTTCCAATTCACTTTTATCATCACATTTGCTTTGTTTTCATGATGTTCTTAGTTGAAAGCTAAACCTAGGTAGGCTCATATGCTAATTTCTAAGCCCTTAAAGGTCGCTTCTTATTTCAATACATTTGTTATTTTTTCACAGCTAGAGGGCGTTCGTTTATGTTTGCCATATAGATAAGATTGTGCTCGTGCTCGTGGAGTTATTTATGAGTATGCACTGATTGGCTTAAAAGCAAGTCTGTCAAAAGAACTGAAATAAGGAGGCAGTCTGAAAAGGCTTAGATACAAGGTAATCACAGAGGTAAAAAGTATATTAATAGTGATGTCGCGAATAGTTCACCGGCGAATAGTTCCCAGCGAACATAGCATGTTCGTGTTCGCCGCGGACGGCGAACATATGCGATGTTCAATCCGCCCCCTATTCGTCATCATTGAGTAAACTTTGACCCGGTACCTCACAGTCAGAAGACACATTACAGCCAAGCAGCAGCAGACCCTCCCTCCCAGACCCTCCCACCTCCTGGACAGCATCCATTTTAGATTCATTCGGAAGCTGCTTTCTTAGTGAGAGGAGGGACAGTGTAGCTGCTGCTGATTTAATAGGGAAATCGATAGCTAGGCTAGTGTATTCAGTGTCCACTACAGTCCTGAAGGACTCATCTGATCTCTGCTGTAAGGACAGCACCCCAAAAAGCCCTTTTTAGGGCTAGAACATCAGTCTGCTTTTTTTTTTTTTTTTTCCTGTGTAATCTAATTGCAGTTGCCTGCCAGCTTGTGTGTCAGCCTCACAGCCTATACGGTGCCCACTTGCCCAGTGCCACCACTCATATCTGGTGTAACAGTAGTGTACATTTAACCCCTTAACGACTGAGGACGTGCAGGGTACGTCCTCAAAAAAAAGGCAGTTAACGCCTGAGGACGTACCCTGCACGTCCTCGGTGTGGAAAGCAGCTGGAAGTGATCCTGCTCGCTTCCAGCTGCTTTCCGGTTATTGCAGTAATGCCTCGATATGGAGGCATCCTGCAATAACCTTTTTTTTTTTTTTTTTAAATAATTTTTTTATTGAGGTTATGCATGTCAAGCAACAAAGATGAAACGTCACATCACCCATATAACACAGTGAGAAGCGTACTTACTGGAGACAAAAGCAAGCACTAGACAATAAAACTGACATGTAAAATTAGGTATGAATAGTGGATCATGTTTGGGTGATGTGTAAAGGTGTCTTGAACCTCAGTTTTATTATGCGTGTCTTATATTCACATCCTCTTTGGAGACAAGAGGTCACTCTTGGACCCATGAAGAGTAAAACAATCTAGAGGAGGAAATTGGCTTATGATATGGCCACTCTTGGGCCTAGCTATTCGAATATAGGGAGGGGGGTTCAGCAGTCAAGAGCCGCTCAAATGTGGAGTTAGGGAGGGGGACTGGGGTTGTGGGAGCTAGCAAAGCATTGTTTTATAATAAAATATAATATAAGCAGGATGGAGTATCTGTCTATTGGGGGTTGACATGTGTATATTGAAGGTAATATTAATATATGTTATAAATTGGAAGAGGAAATGCCTAATCGCAGGAGTAGTGGGTAGCAAAAAGTAAAATAAGTAAAAAAAAGAGAAAATGACTAGAAGCTTAGATCAATGTCGAATAAAGAATGTTGGATAGGAATAGGGAATATAAAAGCATGTACGGGCGAACAGAGGTGAGATGGAGGATGTTAGACTCTATTGGGGTAAGTATATGACGCAGTTAGTCCTTAGGTGGGGTAAACAAGATTTAGTTCTAAGGATAATCTACAAGTATAAGCCTGAGACCCTATAATAGGAGTATATGCAGGATCTGAAACAGTATTAACAATTAGGGCCCATGCATAAGGTTAAAGTGGTTTAGTCTATTAAAATCAGGGCTCTAAGTCCTCTCATCTCTAAGTAAATGGGAGATGCAATGTCTATTAGAGGGTCATTAGTAGGGGGGATTAACTCTAAATTATGTGTCAGGAGACTATGATTATGTCTGCTGCGTATTTATGTCTTAATACAATTGAATCAGTGCCCTATGGGTCACCTAGCACTATATGATAAGGTTCAACAGAGTGATATAAATGTTACAACATAAACATATATATAAAATAATTCCACTCTTAGCTGAATGCTAAAACAAGAGAAAAAATCTAAAGGAGAAGAGACATAGGAGTAAATAAAACTCATGTACAAAGCTCACATATTATAAATGCAGCTCACATACAATTACAGACTCGGTAAACATTTTCCTTAGGAGAAACAGGATTGAAAAAAAGAGAAGAAAGAAACGGATTTATAGCTAGCCTATACCGTCTCTGCTCAGGTCTAAGCTGCTGCACGGAAAGTCCAGCTCTGCATATGTATCCTTGGTTAAGCTCAAAAGGAGATCACGGCAGTCTCCTGTGAAAGGTTGTCCTGGAGGAGTATATGTCGGAACCTTGACCCCGTCATAGAAGTACTTTGCTATGAGGTAAGTATGGTAGCTTCCCCAATCGCCCATCCAGGAGCCGGCCGCATCTCCCAAACAGGCCCGAGGGAGCTGGGGGTCAAAATTCAGGCTGCTAATTGTCACTGAGCTACTCCGCTTGGAAACTCGATGTCGGCTGATCTGATGTAGGTTGCACAAAATTGTGTGGTAAGGCGATGTTCGGCGACAGGGTTTGCTGCGATGTCACTATCGGAGCATGTGAGGCAGGTGAGTCGGATGTTTTTAAGCTTCCTCCTGAGCTGTTAACTTTCCCGGATCTTGGGGTTTCTTTAGACTCTCCGGCACTAGCGGCGAAAGGCAGGTCTGTTGGAAAACAGAACTCCGATGTTATATCGAGAGCGTGCTCAGATGAGAGTGACGACTGGGCGCCATCTTTCATGCAGGCCTCCCTGACTTCAGTCCTGAGGTTTTCGAATTGTGTATCCATCTTTTGGAGAAGATCTCGGAATAGAGTTAGTGCGATAAGGCTAAAGTCCTCCATCCTGCTATATGTAGCTAGCAACCCACTATACCACTTGAACCCGGATAACCGGGGGGGGGTTAGATTATGTGAAGAAATAGAGATGTGTAGACTGTCACCAGTTGCTTACAGTTATTCAATAACGATGTCCGGATGTGACAATCTCCCTGGGGCTCCAGTCCACAGAAATGAATATTAATATAAAACAATCTTGGGACCCATAGAGAGAAACATCGGGCTTGAATGATCAATGCAGGTTTTTATGGGCTCCAGTTAGCGGCAACGGCCTAATGTCTTAGTAGGCTAAATCAGCTCCTGTTTGGGCTGATGCGGGAATCACAGGGATTTTCAGTACTGCAGAACTAGCAGTGCAGGGATCTTGTGTATATTTGAGTATAATAAAAGTTATATCCCTATTTTATTAATGAATCCAGAGAATATTCCCAGGAGCTTCATAAAGTGCGACTGATCATGGTCGCCTCTTAGCCACTCCCCCCGCAATAACCTTTTTAAGCCATCCGGTGCAGAGAGAGCCACTCTGTGGCCCTCTCTGCACTGGAGATCGGTGGCTTACTGCGTTGGTGGGTGGGAGCCGGACCGGGAGGCGGGTGGCGGCCATCGATGGCCCTGCTGATGTGGAGGGGGGCGGGATCGTGGGCAAGGGTGGCCGGGGGCGCGCACGCGTGCACGGGAGGGCGGGGGCGGGCGCGTGCATGGGGAGGGAGCGGGTGGGAACCGCTACACTACAGAAAATGCTTTAATAAAAAATGTTAAAAAAAAAAACTGTCTAAAAAGTAAAAAAAAAAAATGATCAGCAAGGTGGTGGGGGTTTGTCTGAGTGGGGGGGAAGCTACACTACAGAAAAAAAAAAAAAAAAAAAAGCACTTTTTTTTGCAAACTGGGTACTGGCAGACAGCTGCCAGTACCCAAGATGGCCCCCAATAAGGCAGAGGGGAGGGTTAGAGAGTGGTTTTGGGGGGATCAGGGAGGTTGGGGGCTAAGGGGGGGGATCCTACACAGTAGCATATGTAAATATGCTAAAAAAAACCCTTTTATTTTAGTACTGGCAGACTTTCTGCCAGTACTTAAGATGGTGGGGACAATTGTGGGGTGGGGGAGGGAAGGGAGCTGTTTGGGAGGGATCAGGGGGTGGGATGTGTCAGGTGGGAGGCTGATCTCTACACTAAAGCTAAAATTAACCTTGCAAGCTCCATACAAACTCCCTAATTAACCCCTTCACTGCTAGCCATAATACACGTGTGAGGCGCAGCAGGATTTAGCGGCCTTCTAATTACCAGAAAGCAACCCCAAAGTCATATATGTCTGCTATTTCTGAACAAAGGGGATCCCAGACAAGCATTTACAACCATTTGTGCCATAATTGCAAAAGCTGTTTGTAAATTATTTCAGTGAGAAACCTAAAATTGTGAAAAATTTAACTTTTTTTTTTTTTAATTTGATCGCATTTGGTGGTGAAATGGTGGCATGAAATATACCAAAATGGGCCTAGATCAATACTTTGGGTTGTCTACTACACTACACTAAAGCTAAAATTAACCATACAAGTTCCCTACAAGCTCCCTAATTAACCCCTGCACTGCTGGGCATAATACACGTGTGGTGCGCAGCGGCATTTAGCGGCCTTCTAATTACCAAAAAGCGATGCCAAAGCCATATATGGCTGCTATTTCTGAACAAAGGGGATCCGAGAGAAGGATTTACAACCATTTGTGCCATAATTGCACAAGCTGTTTGTAAATGATTTCAATGAGAAACCTAAAATTGTGAAAAATGTAACGTTTTTTTTTAATTTGATCGCATTTGGCGGTGAAATGGTGGCATGAAATATACCAAAATGTGCCTAGATCAATACTTGGGGTTGTCTACTACACTACACTAAAGCTAAAATTAACCCTACAAGCTCCATAAAAGCTCCCTAATTAACCCCTTAACTGCTGGGCATAATACACTTGTGGTGCGCAGTGGCATTTAGCGGCCTTCTAATTACCAAAAAGCAACGCCAAAGCCATATATGTCTGCTATTTCTGAACAAAGGGGATCCCAGAGAAGAATTTACAACCATTTATGCCATAATTGCATAAGTTGTTTGTAAATAATTTCAGTGAGAAACCGAAAGTTTTTGAAAAAAGTTGTGAATAAGTGAACGATTTTTTGTAATTGATCGCATTTGGCGGTGAAATGGTGGTATGAAATATACCAAAATTGGCCTAGATCAATACTTTGGGATGTCTACTAAAAAAAAATATATACATGTCAAGGGATATTCAGGGATTCCTGAAAGATATCAGGGTTCCAATGTAACTAGCGCTAATTTTGGAAAAAAATGGTTTGGAAATAGCAAAGTGCTACTTGTATTTATGGCCCTATAACTTGCAAAAAAAGCAAAGAACATGTAAACATTGGGTATTTCTAAACTCAGGACAAAATTTAGAAACTATTTAGCATGTGTGTTTTTTGGTGGTTGTAGATATGTAACAGATTTTGGGGGTCAAAGCTAGAAAAAAGTGTGTTTTTTCCATTTTTCCTCATATTTTATAATTTTTTTATAGTAAATTATAAGATATGATGAAAATAATGGTATCTTTAGAAAGTCCATTTAAAGGCGAGAAAAACGGTATATAATATGTGTGGGTACAGTAAATGAGTAAGAAGAAAATTACAGCTAAACACAAACACCGCAAAAATGTAAAAATAGCCTTGGTCCCAAACGGACAGAAAATGGAAAAGTGCTGTGGTCATTAAGGGGTTAATAAAAACAACACTTTTTTGACTGTGAAATAATAGCAGACAGCTGCCAGTACCCAATATGTCCGCCAATAAGGCAGATGGGGAGGGTTAGAGAGCTGTTTTGGGGGGGATCAGGGAGGTTGGGGGCTAAGGGGGGATGCTACACCACAGCATATGTAAATATGCTAAAAAAATAATAAAATAAAAACCTTTTATTTTAGTACTGGCAGACTTTCTGCCAGTACTTAAAATGGCGGGGACAATTGTGGGGTGGGGGAGGGAGCTGTTTGGGAGGGATCAGGGGGTCTGATGTGTCAGGTGGGAGGCTGACCTCTACACTAAAGCTAAAATTAACCCTGCAAGCTCCCTACAAACTACCCAATTAACCCCTTAATAATACACGTGTGATGCGCAGCAGCATTTAGCAGCCTTCTAATTACCAGAAAGCAATGCCAAAGTCATATATGTCTGCTATTTCTGAACAAAGGGGATCCCAGAGAAGCATTTACAACCATTTGTGCCATAATTGCACAAGCTGTTTGTAAATAATTTCAGTGAGAAAGCTAAAATTGAGAAAAAATTTAATTTTTTTTTAAATTTGATCGCATTTGGCGGTGAAATGGTGGCATGAAATATACCAAAATGGGCCTAGATCAATACTTTGGGTTGTCTACTACACTACACTTAAGCTCAAATTAACTCTACAAGCTGCCTGCATGCTCCCTAATTAACCCCTTCACTGCTGGGCATAAAACACGTGTGGTGCGCAGTGGCATTTAGCAGCCTTCTAATTACCAAAAAGCAACGCCAAAGCCATATAAGTCTGCTATTTCTGAACAAAGGGGATCCCAGAGAAGCATTTACAACCATTTATGCCATAATTGCATAAGTTGTTTGTAAATAATTTCTGTGAGAAACCTAAAGTTTGTGAAATTTTTTTTTTTATTTGATCGCATTTGGCAGTGAAATGGTGGCATGAAATATACCAAAATGGGCCTAGATCAATACTTTGGGTTGTCTACTACACTACACTTAAGCTAAAATTAACTCTACAAGCTGCCTACATGATCCCTAATTAACCCCTTCACTGCTGGGCATAAAACACGTGTGGTGCGCAGTGGCATTTAGCAGCCTTCTAATTACCAAAAAGCAACGCCAAATCCATATAAGTCTGCTATAATGGCATGTCTGGCACACAGTGTTGGGGCAAGGGTCCATCAGACCACTGATACCTGGTCTGCAAAGCATGGTCAGGGCAGGTATATCACCTACACTGCGCACTGTGAAGCGGGCGTAACCCTTACACTACCTGATCGATACAACATCATACCTGATGTTTTAAAGCACGTTATTCCAAACAATTTAGGAATGTTAGGTGATTTATGCCCTTTATGGATTAAAACCAGACTCTTCATCAACTATGTAATTTTCCATGGGAGTTTTGCCATGGATCCCCCTCCGGCATGCCACAGACCAGGTGTTAGTCCCCTTGAAACAACTTTTCCATCACTATTGTGGCCAGAAAGAGTCCCTGTGGGTTTTAAAATTCGCCTGCCTATTGAAGTCTATGGCGGTTCGCCCGGTTCACAAACTTTTGCGGAAGTTCGCGTCCGCCGTTCGCGAACCCAAATTTTTAGGTTCGCAACATCACTATATATTAATATAGCTGTGCTGGTTATGCAAAACTAAGAAATGGGTAATAAAGGGATTATCTATCTTTTTAAACAATAACAATTCTGGAGTAGACTGTCCCTTTAAGTTTTCACCAATAGCTCTTAGTGCATCATTGTATCATGATTGTCTAACACAAAGCATATGTACATATGGCGCTAAAATATTAATAACTTTTACTACAGTGGAACTATATTGCTAAAAAAATTATATAAAAATGAAAATTGAAATGCATCCATGTACATTTCCATTTTGACTTTTCTATCCTTTTAAATAAATGAACAAATACATAAAAAAATGAGTGAAGAAACACAAACCAGTCTCGTCTGTTCATCTCTCATTTACAAGACACACTAAACACTTGACTAAATTAAAATGTAAATTTTGTTAACAATATTTCAAGAACACGACCAGTTTGTCATGAATAAAATATTATCATGGTACAGAATTATTGCAAAGGTTTTATCGGACTATTTATGTTTTTGTTTACTTTACCAGAAATTAGCCTAGATTACGAGTAGAGCGCAATATTGTGCTTACGCGAGCACAATAGTGTTGCTCCACTCTGTAATACCAGCGCACAACAGTACGCTTCCATATGCTCCAATGGGAGCCTCATTCTGATGCCGTGAGACATGGCAAAAAACCTAGCACAGCACAGGGGGTAAGTCACAGCATTGGGCAGCAAATTTAAAATATATATATATGTGTTTATATGTGCAATTGTGGCACATTTTTTTCATTAACCAGAAATCTGACCTCTGGTTAATTGCACCAAGCGCAAAGTGAAACCGCGAGCTTGCGGGAGCATTAGCCAGCCACTTATAATGGCTGGTTATTTAACGTGCGCCCGTAAAGTGGCAAATTTTACGTTAATATTGCGCCCCACTCATAATCTAGCCCATTATTATTTTTTTCCTTCCTCTTTAATCCTTTTCACTAATAAGAATGCACCTGAAGTTGTATGTACCAATTTTTTGTAGCCACTTGCAAAACCTTTTTTGTTGTTTTTTTTAGGAACACCCCTTCCTTATTGGCGTACCACCTATATCCTCATGTCAAGTGGCACATACAAAAGGGATTTGTTTTCTAAAATAAAACATTATAAGAAAGTGAAATACTCTAACATTCATTTTATCTTTAATGTTAGAGTATTCCTTTAAGAAGCTGAACTGAAACTTTGTATAAATGTTAACAAATACACATTTCTGTATTAAAAAGAATATTATTATTATTTTGTCAAATGCTGACTATTTTTCTATTACTACTGAGAAAGTGCTACTATTATTTTAAAGGCACTGGCCAAAACAGTTGAAACAGGAGTGTATTTACATTATTATTATTATTATTATTATTTTGTTGTTTTGTTTTGTCCCTGTATGAGGAGACACAAATATTACATTAAAGTGCTTAAAGGGACACTGTACCCAAAAATTTTATTTCGTGATTCACATTGAGCATGAAATTTTAAGCAACTTTCTAATTTACTCCTATTATCAAATTTTCTTCATTCTCTTGGTATCTTTATTTGAAATGCAAGAATGTAAGTTTAGATGCCGGCCCATTTTTGGTGAACAACCTGGGTTGTCCTTGCTGATTGGTGGATAAATTCATCCACCAATAAAAAAAGTGCTGTCCAGAGTACTGAAACCAAAAAAAAGCTTAGATGCCTTCTTTTTCAAATAATGATAGCAAGAGAACGAAGAAAAATTGTTAACAGGAGTAAATTAGAAAGTTGCTTAAAATTGCATGCTCTTTCTGAATTACAGAAGAAAAAATTTGGGTACCTTTAATAAAGTAAGGACATTGATAGTATGGAGTAAAATTTGCAATAAGAGTATTTAAATTGTGACAGTAATACAAATAGCAATTTGCATTAAAAGTATGCAGAAAAATGCAAAATTGAATTATGCAGCAAAATTTATATTTAGAGTACACAGGCAAATATCATATTTAATGTGCAATGCAAACTTTGCGTTTTATTTTAAAGGGACAGTAAAGTCAAGACTCTGATAGAGGCTGATATTTTAAACAATTTTCCAATTTACTCCCAGTATCTAATTTACCTTGATCTCTTGGTATCCTTTGGTGATAAAGAATGCATAGGTTGGTTCAGGAGCAGCTATGCATTACTGGGAGCTATTTGCTGATTGGTGGCTGTACATATATGCCTCTATTCATTGACTGGCTCACTTGATGTATTTAGCTTGTAGTGCATTACTGCTCCTTCAACAAAGGATACCAAGAGAACAAATAAAACATTGCTAATAGAAGCCAATTGGAAAATTGTTTAAAATGGTGTGCTCTATCTGAATTACAAAGGGGAATGTTTGGATTTTATGACCCTCTAATATATCTTGTCATTTCAAAATACACAGTACAAAGTTAAAATTGTACCAAAAGGTACAAAAGTCAAAATGTGCAGCCTGAGCAAGTTCCTTGTGCATGTCTGAAGTGCTCTCATTGATCTAATATATTCTCTGAGCATTTTACTACAGGTCTTTCTCACAAACTGTAAGCTGGTGGGTTCATCTCAAAAAACACAAAAAAGACAAAAGTGCAAAACAAGACAAGTGCAATTTATGAATAATGTCAAAGTGCAAAATAAAAAGGTGCTTAGAAGGCTAAAAGAGAAAATACTGTACCAGTGACAAATCATATTCTTAGTCACTTGGGCCTAGATTTAGAGTTGGGCGGTAGCCGTCAATACCAGCGTTAGAGGCTCCTAACGCTGGTTTTTAACACCCTCTGGTATTTGGAATCAGTCATTAAAGGGTCTAACGCTCACTTTCCAGCCGCGACTTTTCCATACCGCAGATCCCCTTACGTCAATTGCGTATCCTCTCTTTTCAATGGGATCTTTCTAACTCCGGTATTTAGAGTCGTGTCTGGAGTGAGCGTTAGAAATCTAACGACCAAACTCCAGCCGCAGAAAAAAGTCAGTAGTTAAGAGCTTTCTGGGCTAACGCCGGTTTATAAAGCTCTTAACTACTGTGCTCTACAGTACACTAACACCCATAAACTACCTATGTACCCCTAAACCGAGGTCCCCCCACATCGCCGCCACTCTATTAAAATTTTTTAACCCCTAATCTGCCGACCGCCACCTACGTTATCCTTATGTACCCCTAATCTGCTGCCCCTAACACCGCCGACCTGTATATTATATTTATTAACCCCTAATCTGCCGCCCCGCTATCGCTGACCCCTGCATATTATTATTAACCCCTAATCTGCCGCTCCGTACACCGCCGCTACTTACATTATCCCTAAGTACCCCTAATCTGCTGCCCCTAACACCGCCGACCCCTATATTATATTTATTAACCCCTAATCTGCCCCCCACAACGTCGCCTCCACCTGCCTACACTTATTAACCCCTAATCTGCGAGCGGACCGCACCGCTACTATAATAAAGTTATTAACCCCTAATCCGCCTCACTCCCGCCTCAATAACCCTATAATAAATAGTATTAACCCCTAATCTGCCCTCCCTAACATCGCCGACACCTAACTTCAAACATTAACCCCTAATCTTCCGACCGGAGCTCACCGCTATTCTAATAAATGTATTAACCCCTAAAGCTAAGTCTAACCCTAACACTAACACCCCCTAAGTTAAATATAATTTAAATCTAACGAAATAAATTAACTCTTATTATATAAATTATTCCTATTTAAAGCTAAATACTTACCTGTAAAATAAACCCTAATATAGCTACAATATAAATTATAATTATATTGTAGCTATTTTAGGATTAATATTTATTTTACAGGTAACTTTGTATTTATTTTAACCAGGTACAATAGCTATTAAATAGTTAAGAACTATTTAATAGCTAAAATAGTTAAAATAATTACAAAATTACCTGTAAAATAAATCCTAACCTAAGTTACAATTAAACCTAACACTAGACTATCAATAAATTAATTAAATAAAATACCTACAATTATCTACAATTAAACCTAACACTACACTATCAATAAATGAATTAAATACAATATCTACAAATAAATACAATTAAATAAACTAACTAAAGTACAAAAAATAAAAAAGAACTAAGTTACAAAAAATAAAAAAATATTTACAAACATTAGAAAAATATTACAACAATTTTAAACTAATTACACCTACTCTAAGCCCCCTAATAAAATAACAAAGCCCCCCAAAATAAAAAAATGCCCTACCCTATTCTAAATTACAAAAGTTCAAAGCTCTTTTACCTTACCAGCCCTGAACAGGGCCCTTTGTGGGGCATGCCCCAAGAAATTCAGCTCTTTTGCCTGTAAAAAAACACATACAATACCCCCCCAACATTACAACCCACCACCCACATACCCCTAATCTAACCCAAACCCCCCTTAAATAAACCTAACACTAAGCCCCTGAAGATCTTCCTACCTTATCTTCACCATACCAGGTTCACCAATCGGTCCTGGCTCCAAAATCTTCATCCAAGCCCAAGAGGGGGCTAGACATCCATCATCCGACGGCTGAAGAAGTCCAGAAGAGGGTCCAAAGTCTTCATACTATTCGGGAAGAAGAGTAGATCCGGACCGGCAACCATCTTCTTCCAAGCGGCATCTTCTATCTTCATCCGATGAGGACCGGCTCCATCGTGAAGACCTCCAGCGCGGACCCATCTTCTTCCGACGACGTCCAACTGAAGAATGACGGTTCCTTTAAGGGACGTCATCCAAGATGGCGTCCCTCGAATTCCGATTGGCTGATAGGATTCTATCAGCCAATCGGAATTAAGGTAGGAAAATTCTGATTGGCTGATGGAATCAGCCAATCAGAATCAAGTTCAATCCGATTGGCTGATCCGATCAGCCAATCAGATTGAGCTCGCATTCTATTGGCTGTTCCGATCAATAGAATGCGAGCTCAATCTGATTGGCTGATCGGATCAGCCAATCGGATTGAACTTGATTCTGATTGGCTGATTCCATCAGCCAATCAGAATTTTCCTACCTTAATTCCGATTGGCTGATAGAATCCTATCAGCCAATCGGAATTCGAGGGACGCGATCTTGGATGACGTCCCTTAAAGGAACCCTCATTCTTCAGTTGGACGTCGTCAGAAGAAGATGGGTCCGCGCTGGAGGTCTTCACGATGGAGCCCGTCCTCATCGGATGAAGATAGAAGATGCCGCTTGGAAGAAGATGGTTGCCGGTCCGGATCTACTCTTCTTCCCGGATAGGATGAAGACTTTGGACCCTCTTCTGGACTTCTTCAGCCGTCGGATGATGGATGTCTAGCCCCCGCTTGGGCTTGGATGAAGAATTTGGAGCCAGGACTGATCGGTGAACCTGGTATGGTGAAGATAAGGTAGGAAGATCTTCAGGGGCTTAGTGTTAGGTTTATTTAAGGGGGGTTTGGGTTAGATTAGGGGTATGTGGGTGGTGGGTTGTAATGTTGGGGGGGTATTGTATGTGTTTTTTTACAGGCAAAAGAGCTGAATTTCTTGGGGCATGCCCCGCAAAGGGCCCTGTTCAGGGCTGGTAAGGTAAAAGAGCTTTGAACTTTAGTAATTTAGAATAGGGTAGGGAATTTTTTATTTTGGGGGGCTTTGTTATTTTATTAGGGGGCTTAGAGTAGGTGTAATTAGTTTAAAATTGTTGTAATATTTTTCTAATGTTTGTAAATATTTTTTTATTTTTTGTAGCTTAGTTCTTTTTTATTTTTTGTACTTTAGTTAGTTTATTTAATTGTATTTATTTGTAGGAATTGTATTTAATTCATTTATTGATAGTGTAGTGTTAGGTTTAATTGTAGATAATTGTAGGTATTGTATTTAATTAATTTATTGATAGTCTAGTGTTAGGTTTAATTGTAACTTAGGTTAGAATTTATTTTACAGGTAATTTTGTAATTATTTTAACTATTTTAGCTATTAAATAGTTCTTAACTATTTAATAGCTATTGTACCTGGTTAAAATAAATACAAAGTTACCTGTAAAATAAATATTAATCCTAAAATAGCTACAATACAATTATAATTTATATTGTAGCTATATTAGGATTTATTTTACAGGTAAGTATTTAGCTTTAAATAGGAATAATTTATTTAATAAGAGTTAATTGATTTTGTTAGATTAAAATTATATTTAATTTAGGGGGGTGTTAGTGTTAGGGTTAGACTTAGCTTTAGGGGTTAATACATTTATTAGAATAGCGGTGAGCTCCAATCGACAGATTAGGGGTTAATGTTTGAAGTTAGGTGTCGGCGATGTTAGGGAGGGCAGATTAGGGGTTAATACTATTTATTATAGGGTTAGTGAGGCTGATTAGGGGTTAATAACTTTATTATAATAGCGGTGCGGTCCGCTCGGCAGATTAGGGGTTAATAAGTGTAGGCAGGTGGAGGCGACGTTGTGGGGGGCAGATTAGGGGTTAATAAATATAGGGGTTGGCGATGTTAGGGCAGCAGATTAGGGGTACATAGGGATAATGTAAGTAGCGGCGGTTTACGGAGCGGCAAATTAGGGGTTAATAATAATATGCAGGGGTCAGCGACAGCGGGGGAGGCAGATTAGGGGTTAATAAGTGTAAGGTTAGGGGTGTTTAGACTCGGGGTACATGTTAGAGTGTTAGGTGCAGACGTAGGAAGTGTTTCGCCATAGCAAACAATGGGGCTGCGTTAGGAGCTGAACGCGGCTTTTTTGCAGGTGTTAGGTTTTTTTTTCAGCTCAAACAGCCCCATTGTTTTCTATGGGGGAATCGTGCACGAGCACGTTTTTGAAGCTGGCCGCGTCCGTAAGCAACTCTGGTATCGAGAGTTGCAGTGGCGTTAAATATGCCTGTACGCTCCCTTTTTGGAGCCTAACGCAGCCATTCTGTGAACTCTCAATACCAGAGGTATTTAAAAGGTGCGGCCAGAAAAAAGCCAGCGTTAGCTACGCGGGTCGTTACCAACAAAACTCTAAATCTAGGCGTTGGAATTTGTATTACCCGTTTAAGAAAGTCTGTCAGATGAAACATGTTGAGGAGTTTTTTCCTCCAAGGGCTTACCGTAGCCTTCAGGTGCTTTTATTACAAGCTTCCTCTTTCACTCTACTGTGTGGTCAGGACTTTCAAGTGGTCCAGGATTACATCTCACTGGGACTTTTATGTGTCCTATGTTATACATTAAAGGGACTGTCAACACCAGAATTGTTGTTGTTTTAAAAGATAGATAATCCCTTAATTACCCATTCCCCAGTTTTGCATAACCAACACAGTTATAATAATACACTTTTTACCTCTGTGATTACCTTGTTTCTAAGTATCTGCAGACTGCCACCTTATTTCAGTTCTTTTGACAGACTTGCATTTTAGCCAATCAGTGCTCACTCCTCCGTAAATTCACAACAACAAATTGTGTGGCCGGTGTTCTGTGTTATCTCCTGCAAGATTCTCTATTCCAAAAGCTTCATGACTCTCACCCCTTGCCAGGAATGTTAGGTTCAGCTCCCTGTTTTATAGAATAGAGTGAAGTCTGCCCAATACAAGGACTGGTGTGATGATGTCACTCCATGCTACCAAACATTAGAGAATGAAGCCCTAAATAGTCTAAATAGCAGCATTTAGAATAGCACCAAAATAACAGTAGCCTGGTATTTAAATTGCAGCATTTTGAATATTGCTATTTGAATGGCAAAACTTTAATAGTGTGTAAGCGTGTGCAGCAGGTTTCATTAGTGTATACACCTAGGGATTTTTTAGGTGAAAAAAACTAAGTAGTGATAACCTGCTGTACAAGATCAGTATATATATATTAATAACCAGAGACCTCAAGCCTTCTACATGTGGACCTGAAGCAAGGGCCCCGCCCCCTCAGGAAGCTTGCCGCAGTGCAGTAAAACAGTAACTGCCTGGAGAATTGCTGCCCACATTGAGCTAAAGAAAATATAAGAGCAGCTGCAGCAATGGCAGAGGGTTAATTGAGCCCTGGTCCATTGGGCAGTTGAGGCCTGCCCGAGCCCCCTAGGTCCACCAAGCCCCTGATGCCAGTGACCACTGTCACCCACTTATGCCGGCCCTGGGCAAGGTGGCTGATAACTGCTGTATTTGTATTTTCTCTTCACAGGAGTTAAGCAATTTAAGCTACTGTATTTCTTTCCCATATAAAACACAAAATTACCACAGCATACATCAAGTAAAGTAAAACTGCATGGGCTTAAATATATTCATAGTGTAACTTTGTTTTTATAAAAATATACTATATATATATATATATATATATATATATATATATATATATATATAGATAGATAGATAGATAGATAGATAGATAGATAGATAGATATGTAGACCAAAGATAAGAAAAAATGCAACATTTTATATATATATATATATATATATATATATACACTCAACTCAACTGAGAGTACCCTCACCAAGGTTACTTGCGATCTTCTTTCTGCTAAAAATAACGGCCACTACTCTATACTTATCTTACTTGACCTGCCTGCTGCCTTTGACACTGTTGACCATCCCCTTCTTCTACAGACTCTCAACTCCCTTTGGGCTCTCTGACACTGCCCTCTCCTGGATCCACTCATCTCTCTAATAGGTCCTTTTCTGTCTCCTTTGCTGGCAACTCCTCTTCTCCATTGACTTTGTCTGTTGGAGTACCTCAAGGCTCTGTTCTGGGTCCTCTACTCTTCTATATTTATACTTCCTCACTGGGTAAACTTATCAGTAGCTATGGCTTCAACTATCACCTCTATGCTGATGATACTCATATCTACCTATCCACCCCTGCACACTCTCCTTCTGTCCTTTCTCACATCAGTGTCTGCTTATCTGTCATTTCTTCTTGGATGGCCTCTCACCACCTAAAAATCAACATGTCCAAGACTGAATTCCTTCTATTTTTTTAATCTGCTGCCTAAGAGTTACACTTGACTCCAATTTGTCCTTCATACCCCACATCCAATTGGTCTCTTCATCCTGTCACAAGCACCTACAAAATATCTCCAAAATTTGTCCATTTCTGAGTGCTGAAACTACTAAACTACTAATTTCCTGACTTGACTACTGTATTAACCTACTAACTGGCCTTCCTCTATCCTGCCTCTCCATCCTAAATGCCTCTGCTAGGCTAATCCACCTCTCCCGATGCTCTGTATCTGTTGCACCTCACTGTGAGTCCCTTCACTGGCTCCCCATTCACAGCAGAATTAAATTCAAAATTCTCACCCTGAGCTACAAAGCCCCTTCTAACGCAGCCCCCCCCAGCTGTCCTCACTCATCAACAAATATACTCCAGCCTGCCCCTAAGATCAAACAATGACCTGCTCCTTGCATCTTCTACCATCACCTCCTCCTATGCTAGACTACAGGACTTCTCATGTGACTTCCCCCTAACCTGTCCTCCTTTAAACGCTCCCTAAAGACCTTTTTGTTCAGGGAAGCCTATCTCCAAATCAGTAAAAAATGAACTACACTTGCCTAATAGCTGCCCTCATCTAACTCCACACTAACATCATTCCCACCTTTGCAGTCCCCACCTCCTGTTTCTCACCCTCCTACCCATCTAGTTGTAAGTTCCCATGGTAACAGGGCCCTCCATTCTCCCTGTATTTGTTTGTTAAATTTTGTCCGGTGTCTTTTATATATATTGTATTGTACTGTACTTTTATCTTTGTACCCATGGACTGCGCTGCGGAATCTGCTGGCTCTTTATAAATAAAGAATAATAATAATAATTATATATATATATTTATATAAAAATATTTGAATATATATTTTATAAATAGTATATAATTATATAAATTCATCTTATTAATTGCACCCTGTGCTCCTCCCCAGTTGACTGCAGAGCTTGGGAATATGATGTTACACTTGGAGATCTCTTCCATTACGTCCTACAGTTTCGTTCTTGTACCTCAAGAGAGCAGCAGTGCAGTAAAGTCTGAAGAGGCTCTCAGGTCTGCACTCTCCCTCTTGCTTCTTACAGTTCAGAGGGAGAGTGCAGTGACGTCTGAAGAGGCTCTCAGGTCTGAACTCTCCATCTTGCTTCCTGCAGTTCAGATGGAGAGTGCAGTAAAGTCTGAAGAGGCTCTCAGGTCTGCACTCTCCCTCTTGCTTCCTACAGTTCAGATGGAGAGTGCAGTGAAGTCTGAAGAGCCTATCAGGTCTGCACTCTCCCTCTTGATTCCTGCAGTTCTGATGGAGAGTGCAGTGAAGTCTGAAGAAGCTCTCAGGTCTGCACTTTCCCTCTTGATTCCTGCAGTTCTTATGGAGAGTGCAGTGAAGTCTGAAGAAGCTCTCAGGTCTGCACTCTCCCTCTTGATTCCTGCAGTTCTGATGGAGAGTGCAGTGAAGTTTGAAGAAGCTCTCAGGTCTGCACTCTCCCTCTTGATTCCTGCAGTTCTTATGGAGAGTGCAGTGAAGTCTGAAGAAGCTCTCAGGTCTGCACTCTCCATTTTGCTTCCTGCAGTTCTGATGGAGAGTTCAGTGAAGTCTGAAGAAGCTCTCAGGTCTGCACTCTCCCTCTTGATTCCTGCAGTTCCGATGGAGAGTGCAGTGTAGTCTGAAGTGGCTCTATGATCTGCACTCTCCCTTTTGCATCTTACAGTTCAGAGGGAGAGTGCAGTGATGTCTGAAGAGGCTCTCATGTCTGCACTCTCCCTCTTGCTTCCTGCAGTTCAGATGGAGAGTGCAGTGAAGTCTGAAGAAGCTCTCAGGTCTGCACTCTCCCTCTTGATTCCTGCAGTTCTGATGGAGAGTGCAGTGAAGTCTGAAGAAGCTCTCAGATCTGCACTCTCCCTCTTGTATCCTGCAGTTCTGATGGAGAGTTCAGTGAAGTCTGAAGAAGCTCTCATATCTGCACTCTCCCTCTTGTATCCTGCAGTTCTGATGGAGAGTTCAGTGAAGTCTGAAGAAGCTCTCAGGTCTGCACTCTCCCTCTTGATTCCTGCAGTTCTGATGGAGAGTTCAGTGAAGTCTGAAGAAGCTTTCAGGTCTGCACTCTCCCTCTTGTATCCTGCAGTTCTGATGGAGAGTTCAGTGAAGTCTGAAGAAGCTTTTAGGTCTGCACTCTCCCTCTTGTATCCTGCAGTTCTGATGGAGAGTTCAGTGAAGTCTGAAGAAGCTTTCAGGTCTGCACTCTCCCTCTTGATTCCTGCAGTTCCGATGGAGAGTGCAGTGTAGTCTGAAGTGGCTCTATGATCTGCACTCTCCCTTTTGCATATTACAGTTCAGAGGGAGAGTGCAGTGATGTCTGAAGAGGCTCTCACGTCTGCACTCTCCCTCTTGCTTCATGCAGTTCAGATGGACAGTGCAGTAAAGTCTGAAGAGGCTCTCAGGTCTGCATTTTCACTCTTGCTTCCCTGCAGTTAAGATGGACGGTGCAGTAAAGTCTGAAGAGGCTCTCAGAACTGCATGGAGCTCTTGCTTCCTGCAGTTCAGATAGAGTGTGCAGTGAAGTCTGAAGAGGCTCTCAGGTCTGCACTCTCACTCTTGCTTCCTGCAGTTCAGATGGAGAGGGTCCGCAAGTATTGAAAGTTCTGATTGGCCCTAGCAAACAGCAGAGCACTGGAGAAATGTCCCAGCTGTGTCATTCAGTTTAATCTGACGTCAGCTGCATTAAGGTCATATGAGGGTCATGCAGGTGCAGAGAGAATAGATTGCTTTTGTCTGCTTCCTTAACTACCCTGAGTTTGTTTTTTCATTGATCTTGGCATAGGCCTCCATGCTTGGTTGGGGCACTGTAGCAGCTTTAGAAAACACCAAACACCAACCATTACGCTTTGCTTTGTAGAAACATGCTAACAATTGTTTCCTCTTTTCACTCTACCGTCAAGTAGACCTGAGACAAAATAACCCACAATGTATGTGATGGGAATTCTATTGCTCCCTCTGAATATTGATATTTTGTCGCTATGAAAATAACAATCAGACAAAGAGTTAGGAGCTTGAAGAATTGAGTAACTATAACTGTTGAAGAATAGAATTACAAACGGGTTATTATTGCCTGTTACTGATAGATTTGTATGTAAAAAGATTATTATTGGATTTTAGCTTAGGCAATTATGATGAAAGCTATTTTATAATTACTGTGTTTATTGAACTTTCATCAGAAGAGTCAGACGCTGTTTCCTTAGGTGAGTATATTGTAGGAATTTGGGATATGTTGTTGGCGTGATAAATTAGAATGTGAATTTACTGGGGGTCATAAGAATATTGGGATGAGGGATAAACAAGCAGGTTAGGTAAAGTAGCTACTCGGTGGAGAGCAGGGGCAAATCAAGATGCTTTAATTTTATTATTCTAATAAAGTTGATCAATGAGCTAAAAATCAAGGGTGGAATTTATGGAAGTTTTCTATTTCAGTTTCCCTTGTTTGCACCATGTTTACCTTCTGGGCTCTATTTAACAAGCTCCGTAAGGAGCTTGACGGCCCCTGTTTCTGGCGAGTCTTCAGACTCGCCAGAAACAGCAGTTATGAAGCAGCGGTCACAAAGACCGCTGCTCCATAACCTGTCCGCCTGCTCTGAGCAGGCGGACACACATCACCACAATACAACCCGATTGAGTACGATTGGGTTGATAGACACCCGCTGCTGGCTGACGATTGGCCACGAGTCTGCAGGGGGCGGCGTTGCACCAGCAGCTCTTGTGAGCTGCTGGTGCAATGCTGAATCCGCAGTGTCGATCAGGTCCGCCAGACCTTGATAAATATGGGCCTCTGTCTCTTCTACTGTCCTCTATGTATGTTTTTAACTATAAACACTTACCTACTTCTCTCACTTACATTGTCTTCTACAAAGCACATAAATTAAATTTATCAAGCTGTGTATGGCATGAGTGAGCCTGCAGCCGAAAATTAGGTAAAAGTGATCATCAGACTACAGCTTCCTAACCAATACACCAGCTAGTATCTGGCGGATTAAATCATCCCTGGTATGTTTACCTCAAGTGATTGACAACCCCCTACAAAAGCACTATTAGGCTAGCGTGAGCAGAGGGAGTCATTTCACAAGATAACTCTTGTGCAATGTTGAATATGGGCCGCAAACTGCTGCAAAATGTTTCCAGCATGCTGTGATCCCGGGGGGACAGGTTTGTGTGAGCAAACACTGTCTGTCCAGCAATTGATAAATGACGGCCATAATGTGGCCATATCAGTTTTCTTGTCATGTAGATTTGTTAACATAAAAATATAGGGGGGTAGTTATCAACGTGTCAACTTTCCTGCCCTCGCCGGCCCAATACGCCTATAAGCTCGCCTCACATCGTTGCCGCGGACCTGAAAAATTTCGCCTAAGTTATCAAATAAAGCTGTCAAAAAGCCACGGGGCAATGAGCAGCGGACTGTGAGAGTTCTCACTCATCCGATCTTGCTGCTCTTCGGCTTTTTCCCAGCTTTATTGCTAGATGGGATCAGCCAATCGGATTGAACTTGAATCTGATTGGCTGATTCAATCAGCCAATCAGATTTTTCCTACCTTAATTCCGATTGGCTGATAGAATCCTATCAGCCAATCGGAATTGAAGGGATGCCATCTTGGATGACGTCCCTTAAAGGAGCCTTCATTCGTCGGTAGTCCGTCGGTAAAGAAGGATGCTCCGCATCGGCGGGATGAAGATTCAAGACCTGGCTTGGAAGATGACATCGCCCGGATAGAAGACTTCTTCAGCGGCTCTTGGAAGATGACATCGCACGGATAGAAGACTTCTTCAGCACCTCTTGGAAGATGACATCACCCGGATGGAAGACTTTTTCACCGCCGCTTGGAGGATCACTTCATCGGATGGAAGATTTCTTCAGCGCCGCTTGGAGGATCACTTCTGCCGGTCCGGGTCTCCTCTTCAGTTCCATCGGTGGCTCGGCTGAGTGAAGACGACTAAAGGTAGGATGATCTTCAGGGGATTAGTGTTAGGTTATTTTAAGGGGGGTTTGGGTTAGATTATGGGTATGTGGGTGGTGGGTTTTAATGTTGGGGGGGTTGTATTTTTCTTTTACAGGCAAAAGAGCTGAATTCTTTGGGGCATGCCCCACAAATGGCCCTTTTAAGGGCTGGTAAGGTAAAAGAGCTTTGAACTTTTTTAATTTAGAATAGGGTAGGGCATTTTTTTTATTTTGGGGGAGTTTGTTATTTTATTAGGGGACTTAGATTAGGTGTAAGTAGCTTAAAATTGTTGTAATATTTTTAAAATGTTTGTAACTTATTTTTTTTATTTTTTGTACTTTAGTTAGTTTATGTAATTGTATTTAATAGTAGTTATTTGTAGGTAATTTATTTAATTTATTTAATGATAGTGTAATTTTAGGTTTAATTGTAACTTAGGTTAGGATTTATTTTACAGGTGATTTTGTATTTCTTTTAGCTAGGTAGTTATTAAATAGTTAATAACTATTTAATAACTATTCTAACTAGCTAAAATAAATACAAAGTTACCTGTAAAATAAATATAATTCCTAAAATAGCTACAATGTAATTATTAATTACATTGTAGCTATCTTAGGGTTTATTTTACAGGTAAGTATTTAGTTTTAAATAGGAATAATATATTAAAGTATAGTGTAGTGTTAGGTGTAATTGTAACTTAGGTTAGTTTTTATTTTACAGGTTAGTTTCTCTTTATTTTAACTAGGTAGCTATTAAATAGTTAATAACTATTTAATATCTATTGTACCTAGTTAAAATAAATTGAAAGATGCCTGTAAAATAAATATAAATCCTAAAATAGCTACAATATAATTATTATTTATATTGTATCTATCTTAGGGTTTATTTTACAGGTAAGTATTTAGTTTTAAATAGGATTAATTTAGTTCATAATAGAAATATTATTTAGATTTATTTAATTAATATTTAAGTTAGGGGGGTGTTAGGGTTAGTGTAAGACTTAGGTTTAGGGGTTAATAATTTTATTACAGTGGCGGCGGTGTAGTGGGGGGCAGGATAGGGGTTAATAAATGTATTATAGGTGGCGACGGTGTAGGGGGGGGCAGATTAGGGGTTAATAAATTGAATATAGGTTGAGGTTGGGTGGGCTCCGGGAGCGGCGGTTTAGGGGTTAATATGTATAGAGTAGCTTGCGGTGGGCTCCGGGAGCGGCGGTTTAGGGGGTAATAACTTTATTTAGTTGCGGCGGTGTAGGGGGGACAGATTAGTGGTGTTTAGACTCGGGGTACATGTTAGGGTGTTAGGTGTAGACAGTTCCCATAGGAATCAATGGGATGTCTGGCAGCAGCGAACTTGTATTTTCGGTATGGTCAGACTCCCATTAGGTTTAGGGTTAGACTTAGGTTTAGGGGTTAATAACTTTAATATAGTGGCAGTGACGTTGGGAGCAGCAGATTAGGGGTTAAAAAGTGTAGGTAGGTTGCGGCGACATTGGGGGTGGCAGATTAGGGGTTAATAAATATAATGTAGGTGTCAGCGATGTTGGGGGCAGCAGATTAGGGGTTCATAAATATATTGTAGGTGGCGGCGGTGTCCAGAGCGGCAGATTAGGGGTTACATTTTTTATTATAGTGTTTGCAATGTGGGAGGGCCTCTGTTTAGGGGTTAATAGGTAGTTTATGAGTGCTAGTGTACTTTTTAGCACTTTAGTTATGAGTTTTATCTTACAGCGTTGTACCATAAAACTCTTAACTACTGACTTTTAAATGTGTTAGGACTCTTGACAGGGTAGGCTGTACCGCTCTATGGAAGTCCCATAGAAAAAAGACTTTACGAAGTTTCCGTAAGTCGTTTTGCGGTAAGGCCAAAGAAGTTTGCGGTACACCTAAACCTTCAAGACTCGTAATACCAGCGGTCGTAAAAAAGCAGCATTAGGACCTCTTAACGCTGCATTTTTACCCTAACGCACAACTCGTAATCTAGCCAAATGCCTCTATTCAGGCACTAACCTGAGGTAATTGACAGGACAACCAGTCTTCCAAATAAATATACTTTTAGAAGTCATAATGCCTCAGAACCATAAAGAATGCAACATATATGGTGTTTTGGTATCAAAATACTACTCATGACATCTCAAAGGGCTTGCCCTTCTGTGTATATGAACTAGCTATACCTAACATAAGCTATAAGATGTTATATAATTTCAGCCAAAGATTCAGAGCTTGTCATAAAAGAGAGGGGTGTATACTTCCATGGCCACTCTGGAAGGCGGTTTGGTCAAGCAATTTGATATCAGAGGAACAGGTATAGAACTTTGATTCTAACAATATAAGTTGTTCATTCTACATTGGAGCCTGTGTAACAGCGTGAGTGGCCATCTTTTCTTTCCAATCTCCCTGGCGCAGACTTCTAAGCTAGTACAGTATTATAAGGTTCCGTTATTTCTCCTTTTTATTTAATAAATGGTTTGCTTGTGTATAATTCTATTTGTTATAATCTTTTTATTAAAAATGCACTGTGCCTCATTTTTTGCATTGTAAATATTCCTTTATTAAGTTTTTGCCTTTGTCTAATATTTGAACCACATAACTGAAAGATACTGGTAGTATTAAAAATGTGTTTTTTGGATTATTTTTTGCTAAACTGTATTCTGAGATTTAATTTGTTAGTCTGGGGTTTCCTTAAGATTTCCCATATAATAAATGGTAGAGATAGTTTAGTGTGGGTGGCATTAAAGGGGAGTTTTGGGCATTTTTTCTAGATCTAGAGCAGACTAGAGAGTGTTTGTTAACCCTTGCACCTACTCCAGGATTGCTTGGACTGGTTAGACTGAAAGATTGGTTAAGGTGGAAAGGGTATGTTAACCCCTTTTGTGCCAAACAAGTGACTGGTGCAGGGCTGGTTTATGTTGGAATTGTGAAAGAAAGATTTTAGGTTTTATGTCCCTTTAAATGATTTGGACAGAGCATTATGGTTTAAACAACTTTCCAATTTACTTTTATTATCAAGTTCGCTTAGTTCTCTTGACATCCTGTGTTAAGGATTAATCCTCTGTGAGCTCAGGAGAGTGAACTTGTTATCAGCCATCTACCAGTAGTGTTTGCAATGTTTATAGCAAAGTTATACATAGTTGCAAACATTAACTGCCATAGACAAACAAAGTACATTTGGTAATGCCCTATAGAAGTTAACTGGAACATTGTCTTATATTACATGTTCTATCTGAACTATGAATATTAAAATTTGACTTTAATGTCCTTTTAAACAAATATAAGGGTATATGGATAACATGAGGGTAGCTGGTAATAGCTTGGGCTGGAGAGTCAGAAACAATGACGGAAAATATTATTTGATCCCCTGCTGATTTTTTATGTTTGCCATTGACAAAGAAATGATCTATAATTTTAATGGTAGGTTTATTTGAACAGTGATAGACAGAATAACAAAAAAAATCCAGAAAAACACATTTTAAAAAAGTTATAAATTGATCTGCATTTTAATGAGTGAAATAAGTATTTGATCCCCTATCAATCAGTAACATTTCTGGCTCACAGGTGTCTTCTATACAGGTAACGAGCTGAGATTGGGAGCACTCTCTTAAAGGGAGTGCTCCTAATCTCAGCTTGTTACCTGTATAAAAGACACCTGTCCACAGAAGCAATCAATCAGATTCCAAAATCTCCACCATGACCAAGACCAAAGAGCTGTCCAAGGATGTCGGGGACAAGACTGTAGACCTACACAAGGATGGAATAGGCTACAAGACCATCGCCAAGCAGTTTGGTGAGAAGGTGACAATAGTTGGTGCAATTATTCGCAAATGGAAGAAACACAAAATAACTGTCAATCTCCCTTGGTGCGATTATTCGTAAATGGTAGAAACACAAAATAACTGCCAATCTCCCTTGGTCTGGGGCTCCATGCAAGATCTCACTTCATGGAGTCTCAATGATCATGAGAATGGTGAGAAATCAGCCCAGAACTACACAGGAGGATCTTGTCAATGATCTCAAGGCAGCTGGGACCATAGTCACCAAGAAAACAATTGGTAACACACTACACCGTGAAGGACTAAAATACTGCAGTGCCCGCAAGGTCCCCCTACTCAAGAAAGCACATGTACAGGCCCGTCTGAAGTTTTTCAATAAACATCTGAATGATTCAGAGGAGAACTGGGTGAAAGTGTTGTGGTCAGATGAGAAAGATTTTAGGTTTTATGTCCCTTTAAATGATTTGGACAGAGCATTATGGTTTAAACAACTTTCCCATTTACTTTTATTATCAAGTTTGCTTAGTTCTCTTGACATCCTGTGTTAAGGATTAATCCTCTGTGAGCTCTTTGGCATCAACTCAACTCACCGTGTTTGGAGGAAGAGGAATGCTACCTATGACTCCAAGTACACCATCCCCACCATCAAATATGGAGGTGGAAACAATATGATTTGGGGGTGTTTTTCTGCTAAGGGGAAAGGACAACTTCTTCGCATCAAAAGGACGATGGACGAGGCCATGTACCATCAAATTATGGGTGAAAACCTCCTTCCCTTAGCCAGGGCATTGGGTCGTGGATGCGAATTCCAGCATGACAATGACCCAAAACACACGGCCAAAGAAGAAGCATGTTAAGGTTCTGGAGTGGCCTAACCAGTCTCCAGACCTTAATCCCATAGAAAATTTGTGGAGGGAGCTGAAGTTTTGAGTTGCCAAATGTCAGCCTCAAAGCGTTAATGACTTGGAGAGAATCTGCAAAGAGGTGTGGGAAAAAAATCCTTCCTGAGATGTGTGCAAACCTGGCGGTCAACTAAAAGAAACGCATGACCTCTGTGATTGCCAACAAGGGTTTTTCCACCAAGTTCTAAATCATGTTTTGCAAAGGAGTCAATACTTATTTCAGTTATTAAAATGCAAATCAATTTATAACTTTTTGATATGCGTTTTTTCTGGATTTTTTGTGGTTATTCTGTCTCTCACTGTTCAAATTAACCTACTATTAAAATTATAGACTGATCACTGATCATTTCTTTGTCAGTGGGCAAACATACAAAATCAGCAGGGGATCAAATAATTTTTTCCCTCACTGTAATTACTCTAGTAAACCTGGAAAACAAACATAGGCACCATAAATATCAGAATTCATATGCAAAGCACATTGAAAAGCTTTGTATTTGATTTTCAAATGTGAGTCTATTGTCATAAAATCCCCAGATAATTCAATCAAGTAGAAAATAATTTTCCGCCAGCTTTTCAAATATATATATATATATTTTTAAATTCTATATCTTGGGTTTGTTAACACCTTTTTACTATTTCTTGGAAATAAAATCAAAACAGCTTCTTATAGAAAAGAGATATCAGGAAATGATATCCTCATAGCGGATTCCTGTTATCCACCACATACAAAGAAACCCATCACCAAGGGATAATACCTGCAAATATGCAGAAACTATTCAACCTTGGAACCATATGTAGAACAGGTGGAGGAATATAATGGAAAGACTCTTAATAAAGTCAAACAGGAGGCTGCTAAAATGTATAGAAATGATTTACTAACCTGTAAAATAAAATAAAAAAGTAGTGTAATCAGTATCATAAAATATTTAAAACAACCCGCCTATTTGGAATGCTGATTCCTGGCTCAATAATAATTTTATTCTGGTTGTGGATTTGTTACAAACAGAGCAAAAACCATGAGTACTATTCTTAAAGAGATAGTAAACACCAAAATTGTTATTGTTAAAAAAATAGATAATCCAGATAGGCCAGAAGTCTTCATCCTATCCGGGGAGAAGAGGTCCTCCAGACGGCCAGAAGTCTTCATCCAGGCGGCATCTTCTATCTTCATCCATCCGGAGCGGAGCGGGTCCATCTTCAAGACATACGACGCGGAGTATCCTCTTCTTTCCGATGACTAACACTAAATGACGGTACCTTTAAGTGACATCATCCAAGATGGCGTCCCTTCAATTCCGATTGGCTGATAGAATTCTATCAGCCAATCGGAATTAAGGTAGAAAAAATCCTATTGGCTGATCCAATCAGCCAATAGGATTGAAGTTCAATCCTATTGGCTGATCCAATCAGCCAATAGAATTGAGCTTGCATTCTATTGGCTGTTCCAATCAGCCAATAGAATGCGAGCTCAATCCTATTGGCTGATTGGATCAGCCAATAGGATTTTTTCTACCTTAATTCCGATTGGCTGATAGAATTCTATCAGCCAATCGGAATTGAAGGGACTCCATCTTGGATGACGTCACTTAAAGGTACCGTCATTTAGTGTTAGTCATCAGAAAGAAGAGGATGCTCTACGTCGGATGTACTTAGTGTACTTTTTAGCACTTTAGTTAAGAGTTTTATGTTACGGCATTAGACCATAAAACTCTTAACTACTGACTTTTAAATGCGGTATGAGTCTTGACAGGAGAGGGTGTACCGCTCACTTTTTCCAAGACTCGTAATACCGGCGTTAGGAAGATCCCATTGAAAAGATAGGATATGCAATTGACGTAAGGGGATTTGTGGTATGCTCGAGTCGCGGAAAAAAAGTGAGTGGTACACCTGTACCTGCCAGACTCGTAATACCAGCGGGCGGTAAAAAGCAGCGTTGGGACCTCTCAACGCTGCTTTTTAAGGCTAACGCAAAACTCGTAATCTAGGCGTATATGAGCCTACCTAGATTTAGTTTTCAACTAAAAATACCAAGAGAACAAAGCAAATTTGATGATAAAAGTAAACTAGAAAGTTGTTTAAAATGACATGCCCTATCTGAATCATGAAAGATTAATTTGGACTTTACTATCCCTTTAATTTGCTGACATAACTACTAGACCAACTTATTTTTATAATAAATGGGTTTTTTTTCCTTATGGACACAGCCCAAGTAAATGTTTTAAGTTTCTGAAGAGAGACACTAATATAAAATCCAGTGCTATTGGGAAAGAATATTAAAATCAAAATCACTTAACATGCTGCAGCACATGTGTGATTTATCTTATCACATTTAAATTATTCAAAGAAAATAGTACAGGCTCTGCATTCCAAATATATAACGGGCTAGATTACAAGTGAGGTGCAAACGGTTTTGCGCAAGAAAAATCATCTTTTTTTAGCCTTTTTAATTGCGCTGACGCTGATATTACAAGTAGAGCAAAATCACAATTGCACTAGCTCAATCACCATTTACGCTTTAATCCATACCACTATCTCAGAGCTATGGTTAACTGTTTTCTAAAACAAATTCAAATCAGCCAATAGGATGAGAGCTACTGAAATCCTATTGGCTGTTCAAATCAGCTGATGCGTACCTTGAATTCACTATTCAGTGAAGAGGATCCTCCACGCTCCATGGCTCCGCAGTCGCCAGTCCTGCTCCGCGCTCATCTCCGCTCCATGCCGGCTTGGTCCTGGATGAAGAAGGAAGTGGTCCCTGCTTGGAAGAAGATGTCGGCTGCTTGGAAAAAGACTTCACCACCTGGAACAGAACCTTCTCCGCCGGACTTCAGGAACAGTGAGTACCTATTTGGGGGTTAGAGTTAGGATTTTTTTTATTTTTTTGGGGGGGTAAGATTAGGGATTTATTGGGCACTCTTAAAAGAGCTGAATGCCCTTTTAAGGGCAATTCCCATACATATGCCCCTTTAGGGGCAATGGGTGGTTTAGGATTTTTTAGTGTTAGTTTTTTTTTATTTTGTGGGGTTTGTTGGGTGGTGGGTTTTACTGTTAGGGGACTTAGTATTTTTTAGTTATAAGAGCTGTTTAACTTAGGGCAATGCCCTACAAAAGGCCCTTTTAAGGGCTATTGGTAGTTTAGCATTAGATTAGGGGGTGTTTTTATTTTGGGGGGCTTTTTTATTTTCATACGGATAAGGTTTAATTTTTTAATTTTGGATAATTTTGTTTATTATTTTCTGTAATGTTACACCTAGATTACGAGTTTTGCGGTAAGAGGGGTGCGTTGCTAACATGCAGTTTATTCTCACTGCTCACTTACCTGCAGTGCTGGTATTACGGGTTTTTATAAGCCCGACGTTAACTGGCAAGAAGTGAGCATAGAGCAAAATTGTGCCCCACACTGCACTCCAATTCATGCACGATTTCCCCATAGACATCAATGGGGAGAGCCGGCTGAGAAAAAGTCTAACACCTGCAAAAAAGCAGCGTATAACTCAGTAACGCAGCCCCATTGATTTCCATGGGGAAATAAAAGTTATGTTACACCTAACACCCTAACATGAACCCCGAGTCTAAACACCCCTAATCTTACACTTATTAACCCCTAATCTGCCGCTCCGGACATCACCGACACTATAATAAACATATTAACCCCTAAACCGCCGTACTCGCGCCTCGCAAACATTAGTTAAATATTATTAACCCCTAATCTGCCTCCTCTAACGTTGCCGCCACTATACTAAATGTATTAACCCCTAAACCTAAGTGTAATCTTAACACCCCCTAATTTAAATATAATTAAAATAAATCTAAAGAAAACCTACTATTAATAACTAAATAATTCCTATTTAAAACGAAATACTTACCTATAAAATAAACCCTAAACTAGCTACAATATAACTAACTAGTCCTAAAGCCCGTTCACACGGGCCATTTTTTGCAGTACAGCGGTCCCACCTCTTGCGCTCTCTCCCTCCCCCTCTCTTTTGCTCTCTCTCTTCCCCTCTCTTTTAAGCTTTCTCTCTCCCCCTCTCTTTTGAGCTCTCTCTCTCCCCCCTCTCTTTTGCGCTCTCTCTCTCCCCCCTCTCTTTTGCGCTCTCTCTCTCCCCCTCTCTTTTGCGCTCTCTCTCTCCCCCTCTCTTTTGCGCTCTCTCTCTTCCCCCTCTCTTTTGCGCTCTCTCTCCCCCTCTCTTTTGCGCTCTCTCTCTCCCCCTCTCTTTTGTGCTCTCTCTCTCCCTTCTATTTTGCGCTCTCTCCCCCCTCTATTTTGCACTCTCTCCCCCTCTATTTTGTGCTCTCTCTCTCCCCCATCTCTTTTACGCTCTCTCTCTCCCCATCTCTTTTGCGCACTCTCTCCCCCCTCTCTTTTGTGCTCTCTCTCCCCTCTCTTTTGCGCTCTCTCCCACCCTTTCTTTTGCGCTCTATCTCCACCCCTCTCTTTTGCGCTCTCTCCACCCTCTCTTTTGCGCTCTCTCTCCCCCTCTCTTTTGTGCTCTTCCCCCCCTCTCTTTTGCGCTCATCCCCCCTCTCTTTTGCGCTCTCTCTCTCCCCCCTCTTTTGTGCTCTCTCTTTCCCCCTCTCTTTTGTGCTCTCTCTCCCCTCTCTCTTTTGCTGTCTCTATCCCCCCTCTCTTTTCCTGTCTCTCTCCCCATTCTCTTTTGCTGTCTCCCCCCCTCTTTTGCTGTCTCTCTCCCCCTCTCTCTTTTGCTGTCTCTCTCCCCCCCTCTCTTTTGCGCTCTTTCCCCCCCTCTCTTTTGTGCTCTTCCCCCCTCTCTTTTGCGCTCTCTCTCTCTCTCTCCCCCTCTATTTGCGCTCTCTCTCCCCCCTCTCTTTTGCGCTCTCTCTATTCCCCCCTCTTTTGCGCTCTTCCCCTCCTCTCTTTTGCGCTCTCTCCCCCTCTCTTTTGCTGCCTCTCTCCCCCTCTCTCTTTTGCTGTCTCTATCCCCCCTCTCTTTTGCTGTCTCTCTCCCCCTCTCTCTTTTGCTCTCTCTCTCCCCCTCTCTCTTTTGCTGTATCTCTCTCCCCCCTTTCTTTGGCTGTCTCTCTCCCCCTCTCTCTTTTGCTGTCTCTCTCCCCCCTCTCTTTTGCTGTCTCTCTCCCCCCTCTCTTTTGCTGTCTCTCTTCCCCCTCTCTTTTGCTGTCTCTCTCCCTTCTCTCTTTTGCTGTCTCTCTCCCCCTCTCTTTTTCTGACTCTCCCCCGTCTTTTGCTGTCTCTCTGCCCCTCTCTATCTCTCTCCCCCCTCTCTATTTCTCTCCCATCTTCCATCTATCATGCGACCGCGTCCGGCCACTCCCCTTCATGCCTGGCCATGCCCCATTCACGGCTGCCCACGCCCCATCACGTCCGGCCACGCCCACTACTGCTGCGGTGCAGATCTTCAGCTAGGGATTCAAAGGCCAGGTGTGTTTGTCCTCGTGCTGTCTCTACTGCGCATGACAGCTTCGGACAAACACACTTGGCCTTTTATTATATAGGATAATTACATTGTAGAAGTGTAGGGTTTATTTTTATTTTACAGGCAAGTTTGTATTTATTTTAACTAGGTAGAATAGTTATTAAATAGTTATTAACTTTTTAATAACTACCTAGCTAAAATAAATACAAATCTACCTGTAAAATAAAACCTAACCTAAGTTACACTAACACCTAACCTAACCCTACAATTAAATAAATTACCTAAATGAAATAAAATTAAATAAATTACCTAAATGAAATACAATTAAATAAAATTAGCTAAATTACACAAAACCCCCACTAAATTACAGAAAATAAAAAACAAATTACAAGATCTTTAAACTAATTACACCTAATCTAAGAGTCCTATCAAAATAAAAAAGCCCACCCAAAATAAAAAAAACCCTAGCCTAAACTAAACTATCAATAGCCGTTAAAAGTGCATTTTGCGTGGCATTGCCCCAAAGAAATCAGCTCTTTTACCTGTAAAAAAAATACAAACAACCCCCCCAACAGTAAAACCCACCACCCACACAACCAACCCCCCAAATAAAAGCCTAACTAAAAAAACCTAAGATCCCCATTGCCCTGAAAGGGCATTTGTATGGGCATTTTGATAGGGCTCTTAGATTAGGTGTAATTAGTTTAAAGATCTTGTAATTTGTTTTTTATTTTCTGTAATTTAGAGTTTTTTTTTTTTATTTAGCTGATTTTATTTAATTTATTTAATTGTATTTCATTTAGGTAATTTATTTAATTGTAGGGTTAGGTGTTAGTGTAACTTAGGTTAGGTTTTATTTTACAGGTAAATTTGTATTTATGTTAGTTAGGTAGTTATTAAATAGTTAATAACTATTTAATAACTATTCTACCTAGTTAAAATAAATGCAAACTTGCCTGTAAAATAAAAATAAACCGTAAGCTAGCTACAATGTAACTATTAGTTATATTGTAGCTAATATAGGGTTTATATTATAGGTAAGTATTTAGTTTTAAATATGAATTATTTAGTTATTAATAGTAGGTTTTCTTTAGATTTATTTTAATTATATTTAAGTTAGGGGGTGTTAGGATTAGGGTTAGACTTAGGTTTAGGGGTTAATACATTTAGTATAGTGGCGGTGACGCGTTGGGGGCGGCAGATTAGGGGTTAATAAATGTAGATAGGTGGCGGTGATGTTAGGGGCAGCAGATTAGGGGTTAATAATATTTAACTAATGTTTGCGAGGCGGGAGTATGGCGGTTTAGGGGTTAATATGTTTATTATAGTGGCGGCGATGTCCGGAGCGGCAGATTAGGGGTTAATATTTTTATTATAGTGTTTGCAATGTGGGAGGGCCTCGATTTAGGGGTTAACAGGTAGTTTATGGGTGTTAGTGTACTGTTTAGCACTTTAGTTATGAGTTTTATGCTACAGCTTTGTATCATAAAACTCTTAACTACTGACTTTAAAATGTGTTAGGAATCTTGGAGGTAGAGAGTGTACCGCTCACTTTTTGGCCTGCCAGGACAAACTCGTAATACTGACGCTATGCAAGTCCCATTAAAAAAGACTATACGCAATATACGTAAGTTGATTTGCGTTTGGGCCAAAAAAGTGTGTGGTGCCCCTAAACCTGCAATACTCGTAATACCAGCGGTAGTAAAAAAGCAGAGTTAGGACCTGTTAATGCTGCTTTTTATGCTTATAACTCGTAATCTAGCCGTTAGATATTTTTATTTTTTTTATTAATTTAATTTTTTTTAATTATTTTTAAGTAATGTTAGCTTTTTTATTTTAATTGTAACTTAGTTTTTTTTAATTTAGGTAATTGGGGTTAATTTAGGGGGTGTTAGGTTAGGGGGCTTAGTAATTTAATTAGTTATTTGTGTTGTGGGGGTTTGGCGGATTAGGGTTTAAAGGGACAGTCTAGGCCAAAATAAACTTTCATGATTCAGATAGAGCATGTTAATTTAAACAATTTTCCAATTTACTTTTATCACCAATATTGCTTTGTTCTCTTGGTATTCTTAGTTGAAAGCTTAACCTAGGAGGTTCATATGCTAATTTCTTAGACCTTGAAGCCCACCTCTTT
The DNA here is from genome assembly GCF_027579735.1 of Bombina bombina. NCBI lineage: Eukaryota > Metazoa > Chordata > Amphibia > Anura > Bombinatoridae > Bombina > Bombina bombina. Next base: position 53,051,176 of record NC_069501.1, on the reverse strand, counting down.
CAGATTGCATTTTAACAGTTTTTCACCACTAGAGGGTGTTAGTTCACGTATTTTATATAGATAACACTGTGCTCATGCACGTGAAGTTATCTGGGAGCAGGCACTGATTGGCTAGACTGCAAGTCTGTCAAAAGAACTGAAAAAAGGGGCAGTTTGCAGAGGCTTAGATACAAGATAATCACAGAGGTTAAAAGTATATTATTATAACTGTGTTGGTTATGCAAAACTGGGAAATGGGTAATGAAGGGATTATCTATCTTTTAAAACAATAAAAATTCTGGTGTAGACTGTCCCTTTAATACATTTATAAGGTTTGTTGTGATGTGGGTTAATGGTGGATTAGGGGTTAATAGTTTTAATAGGGACTTTGCGATGTGGGTTAATGGCGGATTAGAGGTTAATAGTTTAATTAGTCATTTTGTGTTGTGGGGGGTTGTCGGTTTAGGGATTAATACTTTTATTATTAGTTCCGATGTGGGTTTGATGGCGGAAATTGGGGTTTTACGTGTCAGGTTTATTTTGGGAGGCGGGTAAAAAATTTTACGGGAGATTTGACTTTTTTTATTTTCTTAGGAGCCTGCAGTTTCTAAAGTGCCGTAAGTCACTGGCGACTCCAGAAATTTGTATTTACGCTGAAGCTTGTGCTGCATATGTAATCTCGCCCTTGGTATTGGGTAAGATACTGCAAGGGATGCAACAGACCATGTTTGTTCATGTGCCAAGGGATATTTTAGTGATTGCACAGCCTTATGGGACAGGAACACACTTTATATGTTTAATAGGCCTGTGGTGTGTTTATTTCTGGCAGCAAAATAGCACTGTTTCATTAAATAAATAAACAAAACATTTAAAAAAAAAGTCCTTGCTCCTCTTAGCTCTTACTAAACAAATTGTAGCTGATTGTTATGGTGCAGCTTGTCTGCTTACCAACAAAATAACAACAGTAGCAACTGTGCTTAACAATTTTATCAGTTTCTCTCAGTTGCAGCAATACAGGTTTTGCCAACTCTTTTTCTCTCTACTAACTGAGGGTTTCCCCAGTCTTTTAAAGGAACCAAACCAGCATCAGGTGATCCTAATCACCTTAATTACTCAAACTCAGGTTAAAACCCGAAATGGATTCTCCCAATCTACCTGTAAGTAGGATGGGGAATTAGCCCACTATTCTCTTCCAAAAAATTCCACCCTAGAGAGACCAAAATGCACACACAGAAACATAGTGCAAATAAATAACCAATAGCTTTCCCTGGGTACTGGGTATAATTCTCAGTCCTAAGTATACACCATCCACTACCTTTCCATTCTCTATGTCACAGGGATTATAAAGAACTATATTCAAAACAAGGTTATGAGTTCAAATCAGCATATATTTTTGATAAATAGATCATGTCAAACTAATCTAATTAGATTCTATGATAAAGCAGCTAATAATATAGATACATTATATCAGTTAATATGATATACTTAGATTTTGCAAAGGTTTTTCATACAGTGTACAAATTTTAAGGGATTTGGAATATCTGAAAATATTAACTCATGGATAAATAACTGGATGAAAGATAGGGAGCAGTGAGTAATAGTAAATAGATCATACTCAGATTAGAAAAAGTAATTGGTCCTTGAGGATTAATACTAGGCCCTGTGGTTTTTAATATTTGTATTCATGGCTTAAAGGAAGGATTAAAATGCAACATCTCTATTTCTGCAGATGATATAAAGTTGTGTAAGATAATTAGGTCAGTAATTGCTTTGCAAGGTGATTTACAAGAGTTGGAAGAATGGGCTAGTAAATGGCTAATGAGATTTAATACGATTGGTATTACAGAAGTAAAAATATGCAGGCTACCTATTATTTAAATGGTACTAGACTAAACAAAACTAATGAGGAAAATTTAGGCCTACTTACAGATAACAAGCTAACAATCAGTGTGCAATGCAAGACAGCGGCTAATAAGATACTAGCATATATTAATAGAGGCATTGATGCAAAAGAGGAAAGCATAATTCTGCTGCTATAAAAACCCCTGGAAAGACCTCACCTTGAGTATGGAGTGCAGTTTTTGGGACTAATTTTTAAAAATGACATTGCAGAATTAGATAATGTTCAGAGACTACTTTATATAAATATATTTAAGGCCCATATACAGAGTTGGTGAAAATTCTGTTTATTCCAAGGAAATTGCTTTGTTACAAGAGGTCACAATTTAAGGCTAGAGGAAAGGGGATTTAATCTCCAGCAATTTAAATGTTTTTAAACTGTAAGAGCAATTAAATTGTGAAAATCATTGTCTAAGGAGGTAATAATTGCCAATGTTAAATATATGTCAAAATTGTTTAGATATATCTCAGGCTAGAAATCAAGAATATGATTGTTTTTGCTAAATGGCTCAGCTTTCTAACAGTTTTAATGTATAGACAAAAAAGAATACTTATAGACAACTCAGAATATACACAAAAAACCCATTGGGAAAACACTTTCAGTTACACTATAGTCCATAGGCATATTTTACATTCCAAGGCACTGTACATGTCTAGTGCAACATAAGAGGTTCTCCCCATAGACTTTAACTGAGCACACTTTATCAAAAACTAACATTTCTCTATTACGTAAAATATATATCTACACCTATATATATTTATATGGATATATATATATATATATATATATATATAAATCCCAAAAACGTTGGGAAACTCGACTGTTTACCATTGTGTTAGATCACCTTTTCTTTTAATAACACTTATTAAGCGTTTGGGCACAGAAGACACCAGTTGGTTTAGTTTAGCAAGTGAAATTTTCCTCATTCATCCATTACTGCATGTTTTCACCTGCGCAACTGTACAGGGCCTTCATTGTCTTATTTTTCCCTTTATAATGCACCACAAATTCTCAATCAGAGACAGGTCAGGACTGAAGACAGGCCATGCTAGCACCCGCACTCTCTACTTATGCAACCATGTGCTTGTAATCCGTCAGAATGTGGTTTGGCGTTGTCCTGCTGGAAAATGCAGGGACCTCCCTCGAAAAGATGACATCTGGATGGCAGCATATGTTGCTCCAGATGCTGGCTTTTGGACCTGACACTGATAACAGCTTGGATGGTCCTTTTCCTCTTTGGCATAGAGAACACCGTGGATGCTTTTCTTCGGACCACAAAACACGATTCCCCTGTGCTACTGCCCATTTCAGATGAGACCAGGCCCAGAGAAGGGGCGCTTCTGGACAGTGTTGATGTATGCTTTGAATAATAAAGCCTTAACTTGCATCTATGGATGCAGTGGTAAATGGTGTTGACTAACAAAGGCTAACCAAAGTATTCCGAGCCCATGTCAGGATATCCATTACAGACTCATGATGGTTTTTGAGACAGTGACTTCTGAGGGATCAGAGATCACGCTCATGCAGAAGTGGTTTTCAGCCTTGCCCTTTACACACCCATATTTGACCAGATTCCTTGAATCTTTTAATTATATTGTGCAGTGTAGAAGGTGAAATGCTCAAAATCCTACCGATTTGTCTTTGAGGAATATTGTTCTCTAAGTGTTGGATTAATTGCTGATGCATCTGTTTGCAGATTGGCGAGCTGTTCAGAAAAAGCTTATAGCTGTGATGAATAGCTCAATTTAGCAGTTCATGCCAAAAGAAAGTGTTAGTTTAGATAAGTTTCAACAAAGCCAACCCCACGTATGTTTCGCTCCTATGGAATAATCAAATGGGGCCTCATCAGGGCTTTATTGAAATATATGTAGAAATATATATGTAATATTGTTTCAATTTAAAAAGTGCTGAATTCCCTTACTTTATTAAAAGGGTTTAATTGATCCTTTTTGAAACTCTCTATTTCTCTTGAGAGATTATATATGAGGTATTATTAAACACACAATACACAAATATATTCAATGATAAGATTATTCCTCTCTCCACCTATTTAGCTAAAATCCTTATATACTATGATTACACAATTGCATCGCCTTCTTATTTTAACTTGTCACATCGCTATTAGTCCTAAATTGCCTCTGTCCCAACTTTTTTGGAATGTGTTGCAGTCATCAGATTTAAAAAGAGTGTATATTTTCAGAAATACATTGAACTCACAAAGTAAAACATCAAATAATGTGTTAATTTGTTTTCAATATAGTACGGGGAATTGAATGTTCAAATAACTCTTTTTGTTTTACATTTTCCATACTGTCCCAATTTTTTCGGAATTGGGGTTGTATATAAATAAATCTAGAAAACATTTATGCAAAGAACAATCTAGTATACAATGTCCCTGTAAATATAAATATATCTCACCTGTAAACATTGAATATTATACATAATTAAAATAGGATTATTGCAATGTTCATTTGAATTATATATTTTTAAAGGGACACTGTACACTAAAATTATTTTCTATTTAGTATGTTTCCATTACTTTTATTAGCTGCAGAGTGCTAATTAGGTGGAAAATTGTTCTCCTATGTTTCTTTGAGTATTTAAAATAGCTGTCTTTTTTAATTAGGCATGCCTATGTAAATGGGCTAAGTCTGCAGGAATAGCAGACCTGCTTGTGTTATCTCTCCCTACAAAAAAAGGACAAAAGGTATATGGAAATTCTAATTATGGGTAAATAACAATAATACATTCTATAACATTAAAGGGGCAAATTCATGTATATCTGCAAATGTGGTATACATGATACATTGCACTGCATGTGAAGTGGGATGCTATATTAGACAAACATGTCAAAAACCGCACCTTCGGATGAACTTACACAGGGACATCCTAAAACATTTAGGCCTAGATTTGGAGTTCGGCGGTAGCCGTCAAAACCAGCGTTAGAGGCTCCTAACGCTGGTTTTGGGCGCCCGCTGGTATTTGGAGTCAGTGATTAAAGGGTCTAACGCTCACTTTTCAGCCGCGACTTTTCCATACCGCAGATCCCCCTACGCCATTTGCGTAGCCTATCTTTTCAATGGGATCTTCCTAACGCCGGTATTTAGAGTCGTTTCTGCAGTGAGCGTTAGAGCTCTAACGACAAGATTCCAGCCGCCTGAAAATAGCAGGAGTTAAGAGCTTTCTGGCTAACGCCGGTTTATAAAGCTCTTAACTACTGTACCCTAAAGTACACTAACACCCATAAACTACCTATGTACCCCTAAACCGAGGTCCCCCCACACCGCCGCCACTCGATTAAAATTTTTAACCCCTAATCTGCCGACCGCCACCTACGTTATACTTATGTACCCCTAATCTGCTGCCCCTAACCCCGCCGACCCCTGTATTACATTTATTAACCCCTAACTTGCCCCCCACAACGTCGCCGCCAGCTACTTAAAATAATTAACCCCTAATCTTCCGACCGCAAATCGCCGCCACCTACGTTATCCCTATGTACCCCTAATCTGCTGCCCTAACATCGCCGACCCCTATATTATATTTATTAACCCCTAATCTGCCCCCCTCAACGTCGCCGACACCTGCCTACACTTATTAACCCCTAATCTGCCGAGCGGACCTGAGCGCTACTATAATAAATGTATTAACCCCTAATCCGCCTCACTAACCCTATCATAAATAGTATTAACCCCTAATCTGCCCTCCCTAACATCGCCGACACCTAACTTCAATTATTAACCCCTAATCTGCCGACCGGAGCTCACCGCTATTCTAATAAATGGATTAACCCCTAAAGCTAAGTCTAACCCTAACACTAACACCCCCCTAAGTTAAATATAATTTTTATCTAACGAAATAAATTAACTCTTATTAAATAAATTATTCCTATTTAAAGCTAAATACTTACCTGTAAAATAAATCCTAATATAGCTACAATATAAATTATAATTATATTATAGCTATTTTAGGATTAATATTTATTTTACAGGTAACTTTGTTATTATTTTAACCAGGTAAAATAGCTATTAAATAGTTAAGAACTATTTAATAGTTACCTAGTTAAAATAATAACAAATTTACCTGTAAAATAAATCCTAACCTAAGTTATAATTAAACCTAACACTACCCTATCAATAAAATAATTAAATAAACTACCTACAATTACCTACAATTAACCTAACACTACACTATCAATAAATTAATTAAACACAATTCCTACAAATAAATACAATTAAATAAACTAGCTAAAGTACAAAAAATAAAAAAGAACTAAGTTACAGAAAATAAAAAAATATTTACAAACATAAGAAAAATATTACAACAATTTTAAACTAATTACACCTACTCTAAGCCCCCTAATAAAATAACAAAGCCCCCCAAAATAAAAAATTCCCTACCCTATTCTAAATTTAAAAAGTTACAAGCTCTTTTACCTTACCAGCCCTGAACAGGGCCCTTTGCGGGGCATGCCCCAAGAATTTCAGCTCTTTTGCCTGTAAAAGAATAAATACAATACCCCCCCCCCCAACATTACAACCCACCACCCACATACCCCTAATCTAACCCAAACCCCCCTTAAATAAACCTAACACTAAGCCCCTGAAGATCTTCCTACCTTGTCTCACCATCCAGGTATCACCGATCCGTCCTGGCTCCAAGATCTTCATCCAACCCAAGCGGGGGTTGGCGATCCATAATCCGGTCCAGAAGAGGCTCCAAAGTCTTCCTCCTATCCGGCAAGAAGAGGACATCCGGACCGGCAAACATCTTCTCCAAGCGGCATCTTCGATCTTCTTCCATCCGGAGCGAAGCGGCAGGATCCTGAAGACCTCCAGCGCGGAACATCCATCCGGACCGACGACTGAACGACGAATGACTGTTCCTTTAAGGGACGTCATCCAAGATGGCGTCCCAGCCAATCGGAATTAAGGTAGGAATTTTCTGATTGGCTGATGGAATCAGCCAATCAGAATCTAGTTCAATCCGATTGGCCGATCCAATCAGCCAATCAGATTGAGCTCGCATTCTATTGGCTGATCGGAACAGCCAATAGAATGCGAGCTCAATCTGATTGGCTGATTGGATCAGCCAATCGGATTGAACTTGATTCTGATTGGCTGATTCCATCAGCCAATCAGAAAATTCCTACCTTAATTCCGATTGGCTGATAGAATCCTATCAGCCAATCGGAATTCGAGGGACGCCATCTTGGATGACGTCCCTTAAAGGAACAGTCATTCGTCGTTCCGGATGGATGTTCCGCGCTGGAGGTCTTCAGGATCCTGCCGCTTCGCTCCGGATGGAAGAAGATCGAAGATGCCGCTTGGAGAAGATGTTTGCCGGTCCGGATGTCCTCTTCTTGCCGGATAGGAGGAAGACTTTGGAGCCTCTTCTGGACCGGATTATGGATCGCCAACCCCCGCTTGGGTTGGATGAAGATCTTGGAGCCAGGACGGATCGGTGATACCTGGATGGTGAAGACAAGGTAGGAAGATCTTCAGGGGCTTAGTGTTAGGTTTATTTAAGGGGGGTTTGGGTTAGATTAGGGGTATGTGGGTGGTGGGTTGTAATGTTGGGGGGCTTGGGTATTGTATGTTTTTTTTTTACAGGCAAAAGAGCTGAACTTCTTGGGGCATGCCCCGCAAAGGGCCCTGTTCAGGGCTGGTAAGGTAAAAGAGCTTTGAACTTTAGTAATTTAGAATAGGGTAGGGCATTTTTTTATTTTGGGGGTCTTTGTTATTTTATTAGGGGGCTTAGAGTAGGCGTAATTAGTTTAAAATTGTTGTAATATTTTTCTTATGTTTGTAAATATTTTTTTATTTTTTGTAACTTAGTTCTTTTTTATTTTTTGTACTTTAGCTAGTTTATTTAATTGTATTTATTTGTAGGAATTGTATTTAATTAATTTATTGATAGTGTAGTGTTAGGTTAATTGTAGGTAATTGTAGGTAGTTTATTTAATTAATTTATTGATAGTGTAGTGTTAGGTTTAATTGTAACTTAGGTTAGGATTTATTTTACAGGTAATTTTGTAATTATTTTAACTATTTTAGCTATTAAATAGTTCTTAACTATTTAATAGCTATTGTACCTGGTTAAAATAAATACAAAGTTACCTGTAAAATAAATATTAATCCTAAAATAGCTATAATATAATTATAATTTATATTGCAGCTATATTAGGATTTATTTTACAGGTAAGTATTTAGCTTTAAATAGGAATAATTTATTTAATAAGAGTTAATTTATTTCGTTAGATTTAAATTATATTTAATTTAGGGTGGTGGGTTGTAATGTTGGGGGGGGGGGTATTGTATGTTTTTTTTTACAGGCAAAAGAGCTGAAATTCTTGGGGCATGCCCCGCAAAGGGCCCTGTTCAGGGCTGGTAAGGTAAAAGAGCTTGTAACTTTTTTAATTTAGAATAGGGTAGGGAATTTTTTATTTTGGGGGGCTTTGTTATTTTATTAGGGGGCTTAGAGTAGGTGTAATTAGTTTAAAATTGTTGTAATATTTTTCTTATGTTTGTAAATATTTTTTTATTTTCTGCAACTTAGTTCTTTTTTATTTTTTGTACTTTAGCTAGTTTATTTAATTGTATTTATTTGTAGGAATTGTGTTTAATTAATTTATTGATAGTGTAGTGTTAGGTTAATTGTAGGTAATTGTAGGTAGTTTATTTAATTATTTTATTGATAGGGTAGTGTTAGGTTTAATTATAACTTAGGTTAGGATTTATTTTACAGGTAAATTTGTTATTATTTTAACTAGGTAACTATTAAATAGTTCTTAACTATTTAATAGCTATTGTACCTGGTTAAAATAATTACAAAGTTGCCTGTAAAATAAATATTAATCCTAAAATAGCTATAATATAATTATAATTTATATTGTAGCTATATTAGGATTTATTTTACAGGTAAGTATTTAGCTTTAAATAAGTTATTTAATAAGAGTTAATTTATTTCGTTAGATAAATATTATATTTAACTTAGGGGGGTGTTAGTGTTAGGGTTAGACTTAGCTTTAGGGGTTAATCCATTTATTAGAATAGCGGTGAGCTCCGATCGGAAGATTAGGGGTTAATAATTGAAGTTAGGTGTCGGCGATGTTAGGGAGGGCAGATTAGGGGTTAATACTATTTATGATAGGGTTAGTGAGGCGGATTAGGGGTTAATAACTTTATTATAGTAGCGCTCAGGTCCGCTCGGCAGATTAGGGGTTAATAAGTGTAGGCAGGTGTCGGCGACGTTGTGGGGGGCAGGTTAGGGGTTAATAAATATAATAGAGGGGTCGGCGGTGTTAGGGGTTGCAGATTAGGGGTACATAGGGATAACGTAGGTGGCGGCGGTTTACGGAGCGGCAGATTAGGGGTTTAAAAAAATATGCAGGGGTCAGTGATAGCGGGGGCGGCAGATTAGGGGTTAATAAGTGTAAGGCTAGGGGTGTTTAGACTCGGGGTACATGTTAGAGTGTTAGGTGCAGACGTAGGAAGTGTTTCCCCATAGCAAACAATGGGGCTGCGTTAGGAGCTGAACGCTGCTTTTTTGCAGGTGTTAGGTTTTTTTTCAGCTCAAACATCCCCATTGTTTCCTATGGGGGAATCGTGCACGAGCACGTTTTTGAGGCCGGCCGCGTCCGTAAGCAACTCTGGTATCGAGAGTTGCTTTTGCGGTAAAAATGCTCTACGCTCCTTTTTTGGAGCCTAACGCAGCATTTGTTTGAACTCTCGATACCAGAGTTAATTTTATGGTGCGGCCAGAAAAAAGCCTGCGGAGCGTTAACAGCCCTTTTACCGCCGAACTCCAAATCTAGGCCTTAATGTGAAAATGGCTTAATGTAGCTTAATGAGTAAAAAAGTGGCCAAATGTTAACCAATTGCTGCATAATTTTGCAGAACCCAAGATTTCCACTATCCAAGCCTATCCTAGAAGTTTCATGGATTTTGGTGTCCCACAAGGCAAATGAGTGACATTAAGCTTGTTTTTTGGGGAGCTTAATGTGGCTTAATGAGTAAAAAAGTGGCCAAATGTTAATCAATCGCTGCATAATTTTGCACAACCCAAGATTTCCACTATCCAAGCCTATCCTAGAAGTTTCATGGATTTTGGAATTCGACAAGGCAAATGAGTGACATTAAGCTTGTTTTTTGGGGAGCTTAATGTGGCTTAACGTACAAAATTGAACTTAGATGTTAACCAATTTCCCCCAAACTTACCACAATACATTAATCTATCAATTCAAACATATCCTGAAAATTTCAGGACATTTGATAAAACATACCAAAAGTTATTCACATTTAACTATTTTTTTACAATCCTAAAACATTTAATGTGAGCAGCTTAATGTAAAAAGAGCTTAATGTAGCAAAATTCACCTAAACATCGATCAATTGCCTTGAAACTTGGCACATACTCAGTTTGTCACTTTCCAAAGCTATCCTAGAAGTTTCATGGTATTTGGTTTCCCACAAGGAAAATGAGTGACATTAAGCTTGTTTTTTGGGGAGCTTAATGTGGCTTAATGTACAAAATTGAACTTAGATCTTAACCAATTTCCCCCAAACTTCTCACAATACATTAATCTATCTATTCAAACATATTCTGAAAATTTCAGGACATTTGATAAAACATACCAAAAGTTATTCACATGTAACAATTTTTTTTAAAATCCGAAGGCCTAGATTTGGAGTTTGGCGTTAGCCGTGAAAACCAGCGTTAGAGGCTCCTAACGCTGGTTTTAGGCTACCTCCGGTATTTGGAGTCACTCAAAATAGGGTCTAACGCTCACTTTTCAGCCGCGACTTTTCCATACCGCAGATCCCCTTACGTAAATTGCGTATCCTATCTTTTCAATGGGATTTTTCTAACTCCGGTATTTAGAGTCGTGTCTGAAGTGAGCGTTAGAACTCTAACGACAAAACTCCAGCCGCAGGAAAAAAGTCAGTAGTTAAGAGCTTTCTGGGCAAACGCTGGTTCATAAAGCTCCTAACTACTGTACTCTAAAGTACACTAACACCCATAAACTACCTATGTACCCCTAAACCGAGGTCCCCCCACATCGCCGACACTCGATTACATTTTTTTAACCCCTAATCTGCCGACCGCCACCTACGTTATACGTATGTACCCCTAATCTGCTGCCCCTAACACCGCCGACCCCTATATTATATTTATTAACCCCTAACCTGCCCCCCACAACGTCGCAGCCAGCTACCTACAATAATTAACCTCTAATCTGCCGACCGCAAATCGCCGCTACCTACGTTATCCTTATGTACCCCTAATCTGCTGCCCCTAACACCGCCGACCCCTATATTATATTTATTAACCCCTAATCTGCCCCCCTCAACGTCGCCTCCACCTGCCCACACTTATTACCCCTAATCTGCCGATCGGACCGCACCGCTATTATTATAAAGTTATTAACCCCTAATCCGCCTCACTAACCCTATCATAAATAGTATTAACCCCTAATCTGCCCTCCCTAACATCGCCAACACCTAACTTCAAACATTAACCCCTAATCTGCCAACTGGAGCTCACCGCTATTCTAATAAATGTATTAACCCCTAAAGCTAAGTCTAACCCTAACACTAACACCCCCCTAAATTAAATATAATTTAAATCTAACGAAATAAATTAACTCTTATTAAATAAATTATTCCTATTTAAAGCTAAATACTTACCTGTAAAATAAATCCTAATATAGCTGCAATATAAATTATAATTATATTATAGCTATTTTAGGATTAATATTTATTTTACAGGTAACTTTGTATTTATTTTAACCAGGTACAATAGCTATTAAATAGTTAAGAACTATTTAATAGCTAAAATAGTTAAAATAATTACAAAATTACCTGTAAAATAAATCCTAACCTAAGTTACAATTAAACCTAACACTACACTATCAATAAATTAATTAAATAAACTACCTACAATTACCTACAATTAACCTAACACTACACTATCAATAAATTAATTAAATACAATTCCTACAAATAAATACAATTAAATAAACTAGCTAAAGTACAAAAAATAAAAAAGAACTAAGTTACAAAAAATAAAAAAATATTTACAAACATAAGAAAAATATTACAACAATTTTAAACTAATTACGCCTACTCTAAGCCCCCTAATAAAATAACAAAGACCCCCAAAATAAAAAAATGCCCTACCCTATTCTAAATTACTAAAGTTCAAAGCTCTTTTACCTTACCAGCCCTGAACAGGGCCCTTTGCGGGGCATGCCCCAAGAAGTTCAGCTCTTTTGCCTGTAAAAAAAAAACATACAATACCCAAGCCCCCCAACATTACAACCCACCACCCACATACCCCTAATCTAACCCAAACCCCCCTTAAATAAACCTAACACTAAGCCCCTGAAGATCTTCCTACCTTGTCTTCACCTCACCGGGTTCACCGATCTGTCCAGAAGAGCTCCTCCGATGTCCTGATCCAAGCCCAAGCGGGGGGCTGAAGAGGTCCATGATCCGGCTGAAGTCTTCATCCAAGCGGGGCAGAAGAGGTCTTCCATCCGATTGAAGTCTTCATCCAAGCGGGATCTTCTATGGTCATCCATCCGGAGCGGAGCGGCAGGATCCTGAAGACCTCCGACGCGGAACATCCATCCTGGCCGACGACTGAACGACGAATGACGGTTCCTTTAAATGACGTCATCCAAGATGGCGTCCCTCGAATTCCGATTGGCTGATAGGATTCTATCAGCCAATCGGAATTAAGGTAGGAATATTCTGATTGGCTGATGGAGTCAGCCAATCAGAATCAAGTTCAATCTGATTGGCTGATTGGATCAGCCAATCGGATTGAACTTGCATTCTATTGGCTGATTCCATCAGCCAATCAGAATATTCCTACCTTAATTCCGATTGGCTGATAGAATCCTATCAGCCAATCGGAATTCGAGGGACGCCATCTTGGATGACGTCATTTAAAGGAACCGTCATTCGTCGTTCAGTCGTCGGCCAGGATGGATGTTCCGCGTCGGAGGTCTTCAGGATCCTGCCGCTCCGCTCCGGATGGATGACAATAGAAGATCCCGCTTGGATGAAGACTTCAATCGGATGGAAGACCTCTTCTGCCCCGCTTGGATGAAGACTTCAGCCGGATCATGGACCTCTTCAGCCCCCCGCTTGGGCTTGGATCAGGACATCGGAGGAGCTCTTCTGGACAGATCGGTGAACCCGGTGAGGTGAAGACAAGGTAGGAAGATCTTCAGGGGCTTAGTGCTAGGTTTATTTAAGGGGGGTTTGGGTTAGATTAGGGGTATGTGGGTGGTGGGTTGTAATGTTGGGGGGCTTGGGTATTGTATGTTTTTTTTTACAGGCAAAAGAGCTGAACTTCTTGGGGCATGCCCCGCAAAGGGCCCTGTTCAGGGCTGGTAAGGTAAAAGAGCTTTGAACTTTAGTAATTTAGAATAGGGTAGGGCATTTTTTTATTTTGAGGGTCTTTGTTATTTTATTAGGGGGCTTAGAGTAGGTTTAATTAGTTTAAAATTGTTGTAATATTTTTCTTATGTTTGTAAATATTTTTTTTATTTTTTGTAACTTAGTTCTTTTTTATTTTTTGTACTTTAGCTAGTTTATTTAATTGTATTTATTTGTAGGAATTGTATTTAATTAATTTATTGATAGTGTAGTGTTAGGTTAATTGTAGGTAATTGTAGGTAGTTTATTTAATTAATTTATTGATAGTGTAGTGTTAGGTTTAATTGTAACTTAGGTTAGGATTTATTTTACAGGTAATTTTGTAATTATTTTAACTATTTTAGCTATTAAATAGTTCTTAACTATTTAATAGCTATTGTACCTGGTTAAAATAAATACAAAGTTACCTGTAAAATAAATATAAATCCTAAAATAGCTATAATATAATTATAATTTATATTGTAGCTATATTAGGATTTATTTTACAGGTAAGTATTTAGCTTTAAATAGGAATAATTTATTTAATAAGAGTTAATTTATTTAGTTAGATTTAAATTATATTTAATTTAGGGGGGTGTTAGTGTTAGGGTTAGACTTAGCTTTAGGGGTTAATACATTTATTAGAATAGTGGTGAGCTCCAGTCGGCAGATTAGGGGTTAATGTTTGAAGTTAGGTGTCGGCGATGTTAGGGAGGGCAGATTAGGGGTTAATAACTTTATAATAATAGCGGTGCGGTCCGGTCGGCAGATTAGGGGTTAATAAGTGTAGGCAGGTGGAGGCGACGTTGTGGGGGGCAGATTAGGGGTTAATAAATATATTATAGGGGTCGGCGATGTTAGGGCAGCAGATTAGGGGTACATAGGGATAATGTAAGTAGCCGCGATTTACGGAGCGGCAGATTAGGGGTTAAAAAATATGCAGGTGTCAGCGATAGCGGGGGCGGCAGAATAGGGGTTAATAAGTGTAAGGTTAGGGGTGTTTAGACTCGGGGTTCATGTTAGGGTGTTAGGTGCAGACTTAGGAAGTGTTTCCGCATAGCAAACAATGGGGCTGCGTTAGGAGCTGAACGCGGCTTTTTTGCAGGTGTTAGGTTTTTTTTCAGCTCAAACAGCCCCATTGTTTCCTATGGGGGAATCGTGCATGAGCACGTTTTTGAGGCTGGCCGCTTGCGTAAGCAACTCTGGTATCGAGAGTTGAAGCTGCGTTAAATATGCTCTACGCTCCTTTTTTGGAGCCTAACGCAGCCTTTATGTGGACTCTCAATACCAGAGTTATTTTTATGGTGCGGCCAGAAAAAAGCCGGCGTTAGCTACGCGGGTCGTTACCGACAAAACTCCAAATCTAGGCCTAAAACATTTAATGTGAGCAGCTTAATGTAAAAAGAGCTTAATGTACCAAAATTCACCAGAACTTCAATCAAGTGCCTTGAAACTTGGCACAAACTCAGTTTTTCACTTTCCAAACATATCCTAGAAGTTTCATGGATTTTGGTGTCCCACAAGGCAAATGAGTGACATTAAGCTTGTTTTTTGGGGAGCTTAATGTGGCTTAATGAGTAAAAAAGTGGCCAAATGTTAATCAATTGCTGCATAATTTTGCACAACCCAAGATTTCCACTATCCAAGCCTATCCTAGAAGTTTCATGGATTTTGGAATTCCACAAGGCAAAGGAGTGACATTAAGCTTGTTTTTTGGGGAGCTTAATGTGGCTTAACGTACAAAATTGAACTTAGATATTAACTAAGTTCCCCCAAACTTCTCACAATACATTAATCTATCGATTCAAACATATCCTGAAAATTTCAGGAAATTTGATAAAACATACCAAAAGTTATTCACATTTAACTATTTTTTTTACAATCCTAAAACATTTAATGTGAGTAGCCTAATGTAAAAAGAGCTTAATGTACCAAAATTCACCTAAACATCAATCAATTGCCTTGAAACTTGGCACAAACTCAGGCCTAGATTTGGAGTTTGGCGTTAGCCGTGAAAACCAGCGTTAGAGGCTCCTAACGCTGGTTTTAGGCTACCGCCGGTATTTGGAGTCACTCAAAATAGGGTCTAACGCTCACTTTTCAGCCGCGACTTTTCCATACCGCAGATCCCCTTACGTCAATTGCGTATCCTATCTTTTCAATGGGATTTTTCTAACTCCGGTATTTAGAGTCGTTTCTGAAGTGAGCGTTAGACATCTAACGACAAAACTCCAGCCGCAGGAAAAAAGTCAGTAGTTAAGAGCTTTCTGGCTAACGCCGGTTTATAAAGCTCTTAACTACTGTGCTCTAAAGTACACTAACACCCATAAACTACCTATGTACCCCTAAACCGAGGTCCCCCCACATCGTCGACACTTGAATAATTTTTTTAACCCCTAATCTGCCGACCGCCACCTACGTTATCCTTATGTACCCCTAATCTGCTGCCCCTATCACCGCCGACCCCTGTATTATATTTATTAACCCCTAACCTGCCCCCCACAACGTCGCCTCCACCTACCTACACTTATTAACCCCTAATCTGCCGACCGCAAAGCGCCGCCACCTAAGTTATCCTTATGTACCCCTAATCTGCTGCCCCTAACACCGCCGACCCCTGTATTATATTTATTAACCCCTAATCTGCCCCCCTCAACGTCGCCTCCACCTGCCTACACTTATTAACCCCTAATCTGCCGACCGGACCTGAGCGCTACTATAATAAAGTTATTATCCCCTAATCCACCTCACTAACCCTATAATAAATAGTATTAACCCCTAATCTGCCCTCCCTAATAACGCCGACACCTAACTTCAATTATTAACACCTAATCTGCTGACCGGAGCTCACCGCTATTCTAATAAATGTATTTACCCCTAAAGTTAAGTCTAACCCTAACACTAAAACTCCCCTAACTTAAATATAATTTTAATCTAACAAAATTAATTAACTCTTATTAAATAAATGATTCCTAATTAAAGCTAAATACTTACCTGTAAAATAAACCCTAATATAGCTACAATATAAATTATAATTATATTATAGCTATTTTAGGATTAATATTTACTTTACAGGTAACTTTGTATTTATTTTAACCAGGTACAATAGCTAAAATAGTTAAAATAATTACAAATTTACCTGTAAAAGAAATCCTAACCTAAGTTACAATTAAACCTAACACTATACAATCAATAAATTAATTAAATAAACTACCTACAATTACCTACAATTAACCTAACACTACACTATCAATAAATTAATTAAATACAATTCCTACAAATAAATACAATTAAATAAACTTGCTAAAGTACAAAAAATAAAAAAGAACTAAGTTACAAAAAATAAAAAAATATTTACAAACATAAGAAAAATATTACAACAATTTTAAACTAATTACACCTACTCTAAGCCCCCTAATAAAATAACAAAGCCCCCCAAAATAAAAAAATGTCCTACCCTATTCTAAATAACTAAAGTTCAAAACTCTTTTACCTTACCAGCCCTGAACAGGGCCCTTTGCGGGGCATGCCCCAAGAAGTTCAGCTCTTTTGCCTGTAAAAAAAAAAATACAATACCCAAGCCCCCCAACATTACAACCCACCACCCACATACCCCTAATCTAACCCAAACCCCCCTTAAATAAACCTAACACTAAGCCCCTGAATATCTTCCTACCTTATCTTCACCATACCAGGTTCACCGATCCGTCCTGAAGAGCTCCTCCGATGTCCTGATCCAAGCCCAAGCGGGGGGCTGAAGAGGTCCATGATCCGGATGAAGTCTTCTATCAACGGCATCTTCAATCTTCTTTCTTCCGGATCCATCTTGCAGACCATCCGACGCGGAACATCCTGCTGGCCCGACGGACTAACGATGAATGACGGTTCCTTTAAGGGACGTCATCCAAGATGGCGTCCCTCGAATTCCAATTGGATGATAGGATTCTATCAGCCAATCAGAATTAAGGTAGGAATATTCTGATTGGCTGATGGAATCAGCCAATCAGAATCAAGTTCAATCCGATTGGCTGATCCAATCAGCCAATCAGATTGAGCTTGCATTCTATTGGCTGATCGGAACAGCCAATAGATTGCGAGCTCAATCTGATTGGCTGATTGAATCAGCCAATTGGATTGAACTTGAATCTGATTGGCTGATTCCATCAGCCAATCAGAATTTTCCTACCTTAATTCCGATTGGCTGATAGAAACCTATCAGCCAATCGGAATTCGAGGGACGCCATCTTGGATGACGTCCCTTAAAGGAACCGTCATTCGTCGTTAGTCCGTCGGGCCAGCAGGATGTTCCGCGTCGGAGGTCTGCAAGATGGATCCGGAAGAAAGAAGATTGAAGATGCCGTTGATAGAAGACTTCATCTGGATCATGGACCTCTTCAGCTCCCGCTTGGATGAAGACTTCATCCGGATCATGGACCTCTTCAGCCCCCCGCTTGGGCTTGGATCAGGACATCGGAGGAGCTCTTCAGGACGGATCTGTGAACCTGGTATGGTGAAGATAAGGTAGGAAGATCTTCAGGGACTTAGTGTTAGGTTTATTTAAGGGGGGTTTGGGTTAGATTAGGGGCATGTGGGTGGTGGGTTGTAATGTTGGGGGGCTTGGGTATTTATTTTTTTTTTACAGGCAAAAGAGCTGAACTTCTTGGGGCATGCCCCGCAAAGGGCCCTGTTCAGGGCTGGTAAGGTAAAAGAGCTTTGAACTTTAGTTATTTAGAATAGGGTAGGACATTTTTTTATTTTGGGGGGCTTTGTTATTTTATTAGGGGGCTTAGAGTAGGTGTAATTAGTTTAAAATTGTAATATTTTTCTTATGTTTGTAAATATTTTTTTATTTTTTGTAACTTAGTTCTTTTTTATTTTTTGTACTTTAGCAAGTTTATTTAATTGTATTTATTTGTAGGAATTGTATTTAATTAATTTATTGATAGTGTAGTGTTAGGTTTAATTGTAGGTAATTGTAGGTAGTTTAATTAATTTATTGATAGTATAGTGTTAGGTTTAATTGTAACTTAGGTTAGGATTTCTTTTACAGGTAAATTTGTAATTATTTTAACTATTTTAGCTATTAAATAGTTCTTAACTATTTAATAGCTATTGTACCTGGTTAAAATATATACAAAGTTACCTGTAAAATAAATATTAATCCTAAAATAGCTATAATATAATTATAATTTATATTGTAGCTATATTAGGATTTATTTTACAGGTAAGTATTTAGCTTTAAATAGGAATAATTTATTTAATAAGAGTTAATTAATTTCGTTAGATTAAAATTATATTTAACTTAGGGGGGTGTTAGTGTTAGGGTTAGACTTAGCTTTAGGGGTTAATACATTTATTAGAATAGCGGTGAGCTCTAGTCGGCAGATTAGGGGTTAATAATTGAAGTTAGGTGTCGGCGATGTTAGGGAGGGCAGATTAGGGGTTAATACTATTTATTATAGGGTTAGTGAGGCGGATTAGGGGTTAATAACTTTATTATAGTAGCGCTCAGGTCTGGTCGGCAGATTAGGGGTTAATAAGTGTAGGCAGGTGGAGGCGACATTGTGGGGGCAGATTAGGGGTTAATAAATATAATATAGGGGTCGGCGATGTTAGGGCAGCAGATTAGGGGTACATAGGGATAATGTATGTAGCGGCGGTTTACGGAGCGGCAGATTAGGGGTTAATAATAATATGCAGGGGTCGGCGATAGCGGGGGCGGCAGATTAGGGTTTAATAAGTGTAAGGTTTGGGATGTTTAGACTCGGGGTACATGTTAGAGTGTTAGGTGCAGACGTAGGAAGTGTTACCGCATAGCAAACAATGGGGCTGCGTTAGGAGCTGAACGCGGCTTTTTTGCAGGTGTTAGGTTTTTTTTTCAGCTCAAACAGCCCCATTGTTTCCTATGGGAGAATCGTGCACGAGCACGTTTTTGAGGCTGGCCGCATCCGTAAGCAACTCTGGTATCGAGAGTTGAAGCTGCGTTAAAAATGCTCTACGCTCCTTTTTTGGAGCCTAACGCAGCCTTTATGTGGACTCTCAATACCAGAGTTATTTTTATGGTGCGGCCAGAAAAAAGCCGGCGTTAGTTTTTCGGGTCGTTACCGACAAAACTCCAAATCTAGCCGTCAGTTTGTCACTTTCCAAACCTATCCTAGAATTTTCATGGATTTTGGTTTCCCACAAGGCAAATTAGTGACATAAAGCTTGTTTTTTGGGGAGCTTAATGTGGCTTAACGTACAAAATTGAACTTAGATCTTAACCAATTTCCCCCAAACTTCTTAAAATACATTAATCTATCTATTCAACCATATTCTGAAAATTTCAGGACATTTGATAAAACATACCAAAAGTTATTCACATTTAACTTTTTTTTTACTATCCTAAAACATTAATGTGAGCAGCTTAAAGGGACAGTCTAGGCCAAAATAAACTTTCATGATTCAGATAGAGCATGTAATTTTAAACAATTTTCCAATTTACTTTTATCACCAATTTTGCTTTGTTCTCTTGGTATTCTTAGTTGAAAGCTTAACCTAGAAGGTTCATATGCTAATTTCTTAGACCTTGAAGGCCACCTCTTTTCAGAATGCATTTTAACAGTTTTTCACCACTAGAGGGCATTAGTTCACGTGTTTCATATAGATAACACTGTGCTCATGCACGTGAAGTTATCTGGGAGCAGGCACTGATTGGCTAAATTGCAAGTCTGTCAAAAAAACTGAAATAAAGGGGCAGTTTGTAGAGGCTTAGATACAAGATAATCACAGAGGTTAAAGGTATATTAATATAACTGTGTTGGTTATGCAGAACTGGGGAATGGGTAATAAAGGGATTATCTATCTTTTAAAACAATAACAATTCTGGTGTAGACTGTCCCTTTAATGTAAAAAGAGCTTAAAGGGACATGAAACCCACATTATTTTTTTCTTTCATGATTTAGAAAGAGAATGCATTTTTAAACATCTTTCTAATTTACTTATATTATCTAATTTGTTTTATTCTCTTGATATTCTTTGCTGAAAAGCATATCTAGATATGCTCAGTAGCTGCTGATTGGTTGCTGCACATAGAAGCCTTGTGTGATTGGCTCACCATGTGCATTGCTTTTTCTTCAACTAAGGATATCTAAAAAATGAAGCAAAATAAATAATAGAAGTAAATTGTAATGTTGTTTACATTTCTATTCTCTATCTGAATCATGAAAGAACGATTCACCTAAACATCGATCAATTGCATTGAAACTTTGCACAAACTCAGTTTGTCACTTCCCAAACCTATCCTAGAAGTTTCATGGTATTTGGTTTTCCACAAGGCAAATGAGTGACATTAAGCTTGTTTTTTGGGAAGCATAATGTGGCTTAATCTACAAAATTGGATTTAGATGTTAACCAATTTCCCCCAAACTTCCCACAATACATTAATCTATGGATTCAAACATATTCTGAAAATTTTAGGACATTTGATAAAACATACCAAAAGTTATTCACATTTAACAATTTTTTTACAATCCTAAAATATTTAGGGCGCCATGTACTAAGGCGTCAATTTGTTCGCACGGACCGTATCGAAATAACCCGCCGGCATTCGCACCATGCGGATGGCACTTCGTTACATGAATGTACTAAAAACCAAGCCGTAAAATTTTGCGTCTATTGTGTGTCGAAGACAATCGGATTATTGATAACTTTGAAGCTTCATTCGGCGCGAAAGAGCAAAGTTAAGAAGCAGTCTGCGACCTGATTGGTTTAGTTCTTTACCCACGTGACGATCATCAAAGCATCAATAACTTTGGTTAGGTTCCTCGAAAAAGCAGACTGGCTGATGCCAATTATAACGCTAGACACAGCTTGGAATGAACCGGTGGCAAAAAAGTGTAAGGCTGCCAACAGTTTTAATAGTCCGGGTATGGCTTGTGAACGCGCTGTCATAGGTTCCAGGTATTCTGCTATTTCATAGTAAAGTTCCATAATAGCTTCTCTGTCCAAACGGAATCTCTGGATAATCTCTTGATCAGAAATGCTTTCCAAACCCATACGTGGAAGGAAAACTCTAGGGACTCTGATTCTTCTACCTCTCCTTCTTTGCAAGTTGTCAATCGGTGCCTGTATAGCCCTTCTTCCTCGTAATTGAATTAATCGGAAAAAAAACATGTGTAAAAGTGTCTCCATCTTCATTCAGTGATCCAAAAACCAATAATGCTACAATAGTAGTCTAGTCCTTTCACTTAAGTACTTCTACCTGGCGTCAGGTTGAGACGCCCTATAGTTTTCTATTGTATTCGCTACCTAAATGGTCGCGAAGCAAATCACGCGAAGTTACAGTGAAAGTTGGAGCGGACGGATTAGTTGTAACATTCATAATTTCCGATTACAGCGAATTTACGTGCGATCGAACATGTAGTAAGTGGAAAAAGGCTTCGGAACGATCAGTTTCGTAAAATTACGATCGCTGATGAAAATAGTGGTTTTTCGACCAGATAGCAGATTGGTACATATGAGAAGCAGATCGTGAGCGAATTTTGACAAGGAAATACAGATGGACGGTCACTTCGAAGCTTAGTACATGGCGCCCTTAATGTGAGCAGCTTAATGTAAAAAAGAGCTTAATATACTAAAATTCACCAAAACTTCAATCAATTGCCTTGAAACTTGGCACAAACTCAGTTTGTCACTTTCCAAACCTATCCTAGAAGTTTCATGGTATTTGGTTTCCCACAAGGCAAATGAGTGACATTAAGCTTGTTTTTTGGGGAGCTTAATGTGGCTTAACGTACAAAATTGAGCTTAGATCTTAACCATTTCCCCCCAAACTTCTCATAATACATTATTCTATCTATTCAAACATATTCTGAAAATTTCAGTAAATTTGATAAAACATACCAAAAGTTATTAGCATTTAACATTTTTTTTACAATCCTAAAACATTTAGGGGCATATGTATCAAGCTCCGAATGGTGCTTGATGCCCCGTGTTTCTGGCGAGCCTGCAGGCTCGCCAGAAACAGCAGTTATGAAGCTGCGGTCACAAAGACCGCTGCTCCATAACCTGTCCGCCTGCTCTGAGCAGGCGGACAGACATCGCCAGAATTCAACCCGATCAAGTACGATCGGGTTGATTGACACCCCCCTGTTGGAGGCCGATTGGCCACGAGTCTGCAGGGGGCGGGTTGCACCAGCAGCTCTTGTGAGCTGCTGGTGCAATGCTGAATATGGCGAGCGTATTGCTCGCCATATTCAGCGAGGTCTGTCGAACCTGATCCGCACTGTTGGAGCAGGTCCGACAGATCTTGATACATATGTCCCGAAATGTAAGCAGCTTAATGTACCAAAATTCACCTAAACTTCAATCAATTGCCTTGAAACTTGGCACAAAATCAGTTTGTTACTTTCCAAACCTATCCTAGAAGTTTCATGGATATTTGTTTCCCATAAGGCAAATGAATAACATTAAGCTTAATGTGGCTTAACGTCCAAAACTTAAATGTTAACCAATTTTCCCCAAACGTCCCACAATACATTAATCTATCTATTCAAACATATTCTAAAATTTTCAGGACATTTGATAAAACATACCAAAAGTTATTTACATTTAACAGTTTTTTTACAATCGTAAAACATATGGGGGCTTATTTATCAAAGCGTCAATCTCGGTGCGTTCGCAGGCATCAATATGCTCACCAGACATCGCTGCCGTGGATCCACATACAATGCTCTTATTTATAAAAAACACGTCAAAAACACGTGCGTCAAGTATGGTGCGATGAGCATCGGACTGTTAACTAACAATCATCGACGTTGCAGTTATTCAGGTTTTTCCCAACTTTATTTATACCATTTCATTACTGTCCATGAACAAGCACATTTCTCTAAAGCTAATCTTTTATATCTCATCTGTTAATGTCCAAGAAATAGCTTGATTTTTACCTCAATAAACAATATATCATAGAAAGTTATTTTTATATTTATTTGTTATATGATACTTTCACATAAATTAATGTGTATTTGTATTTCTAGAAGTCATGATATGCTTTTATCTCATGATATTTTTTTTTATAAATGATTTTTAATGCTAGAATTTGTACATATAGCTTTGCACATACTTGTGTGTGTGTATATATATATATATATATATATATATATATACTGTATATAAATAAAAAGAGAGAAGCGCTCAACCTGAGAACAAACAATAGCATAATAGCTTGTTCTATGGCTAGTTACCACCCAAGAAGCAGCCTCTTTTTGCTCAATGTGTGCCTTTCACAGAGAAGAACTTTCCTGTAGCATATCAATCTGATCCTGACTTCACAGGACAGTCCAGCCCCGAAATACCAGGCAATCCCTCTCTGAACGAGAGATACAGCAAAACCCCAGACGTACGTTTCAGCCTATTGTGGGCCTTGTCAGTAAGGTGCAGCCATATCCCTCTAGGCACACTGAGCAACGGGTCCATGTCTGGATTCCCGCATCACATATAGGGAGACTTCCCTAAGTGTCATAATTTGCATATATATATATATATATATATATATATATATATATATATATATATATATACAGGGAGTGCAGAATTATTAGGCAAATGAGTATTTTGACCACATCATCCTCTTTATGCATGTTGTCTTACTCCAAGATGTATAGGCTCGAAAGCCTACTACCAATTAAGCATATTAGGTGATGTGCATCTCTGTAATGAGAAGGGGTGTGGTCTAATGACATCAACACCCTATATCAGGTGTGCATAATTATTAGGCAACTTCCTTTCCTTTGGCAAAATGGGTCAAAAGAAGGACTTGACAGGCTCAGAAAAGTCAAAAATAGTGAGATATCTTGCAGAGGGATGCAGCACTCTTAAAATTGCAAAGCTTCTGAAGCGTGATCATCGAACAATCAAGCGTTTCATTCAAAATAGTCAACAGGGTCGCAAGAAGCGTGTGGAAAAACCAAGGCGCAAAATAACTGCCCATGAACTGAGAAAAGTCAAGCGTGCAGCTGCCAAGATGCCACTTGCCACCAGTTTGGCCATATTTCAGAGCTGCAACATCACTGGAGTGCCCAAAAGCACAAGTTGTGCAATACTCAGAGACATGGCCAAGGTAAGAAAGGCTGAAAGACGACCACCACTGAACAAGACACACAAGCTGAAACGTCAAGACTGGGCCAAGAAATATCTCAAGACTGATTTTTCTAAGGTTTTATGGACTGATGAAATGAGAGTGAGTCTTGATGGGCCAGATGGATGGGCCCGTGTCTGGATTGGTAAAGGGCAGAGAGCTCCAGTCCGACTCAGACGCCAGCAAGGTGGAGGTGGAGTACTGGTTTGGGCTGGTATCATCAAAGATGAGCTTGTGGGGCCTTTTCGGGTTGAGGATGGAGTCAAGCTCAACTCCCAGTCCTACTGCCAGTTTCTGGAAGACACCTTCTTCAAGCAGTGGTACAGGAAGAAGTCTGCATCCTTCAAGAAAAACATGATTTTCATGCAGGACAATGCTCCATCACACGCGTCCAAGTACTCCACAGCGTGGCTGGCAAGAAAGGGTATAAAAGAAGAAAATCTAATGACATGGCCTCCTTGTTCACCTGATCTGAACCCCATTGAGAACCTGTGGTCCATCATTAAATGTGAGATTTACAAGGAGGGAAAACAGTACACCTCTCTGAACAGTGTCTGGGAGGCTGTGGTTGCTGCTGCACGCAATGTTGATGGTGAACAGATCAAAACACTGACAGAATCCATGGATGGCAGGCTTTTGAGTGTCCTTGCAAAGAAAGGTGGCTATATTGGTCACTGATTTGTTTTTGTTTTGTTTTTGAATGTCAGAAATGTATATTTGTGAATGTTGAGATGTTATATTGGTTTCACTGGTAAAAATAAATAATTGAAATGGGTATATATTTGTTTTTTGTTAAGTTGCCTAATAATTATGCACAGTAATAGTCACCTGCACACACAGATATCCCCCTAAAATAGCTATAACTAAAAACAAACTAAAAACTACTTCCAAAACTATTCAGCTTTGATATTAATGAGTTTTTTGGGTTCATTGAGAACATGGTTGTTGTTCAATAATAAAATTAATCCTCAAAAATACAACTTGCTTAATAATTCTGCACTCTGTATATATATGCAAATTATGACACTTAGGGAAGTCTCCCTATATATATATATATATATATATATATATATATATATATATATATATATATATATATATACACATATATGTATACACACATATATATATATATATATATATATATATATAGTGTAAATGTATTATTATTCTGAGCAGGAATAATTGTGAATATAACAACATGTCATCAGGGTATCATATGTATTTATTTGCAATCAATGGATATTTTTAGAGCTGGGCCAGTTTTCTCTCTGTACCTGTGTAACCCCTCCTGATTGCAATCTAGTTTTAAAAACCACCCCTACACAGGTGTTATAAAATGGGCTGGCATATAAAATGACATTTCTTACTGAAAAATAAATTCAAGAGAAAGAAGAAATACATTGAAAATAGCATGACAGTAAAGAGGTGATTTTAAGTTCTGCTGTATCTGAATCATGACAGTTTAATGTAAAGTGGACTATCCCTTTGAGCTATCAGTTTAAGATTATATTGAATCAAACATCAATTCGAATTTTAATATCACTGTCTAAAATATTACACTGTGTGTCATAATGTCAGCATCAATGTTTATCTTTAATACTAATTTCACATATACATACTTGCAAAGTATAATACACAATTGCACTTACAAGTTCTGATGAGTGATCAATGACACAAGTATCTAGCAATTTGATTTGTTAGCGATAGTTTAAAATGTATATTTGAATCAGATTGGCTGATGTCATAAATTATGTTATTATGCATATTCCAATCAAAAGTGGTTGAAAAATTCACTAGTGTGTAGGTTGTTTAGGAGTTTGCGTCATAATTGGTGCAAAAAGTGTTGCATCAAAATTGGTTTGAAATGAAGAGTGGGACTTGTATTACATGGCTTAAACATGGTGCACAAAGATTTTTCCAAAAAATAAAAAGGAAGTTAGGTATATTATGTTGTGTATTTATTTCATTTTTATCTCTATATCTATTAGTGCAACAAGTTTGGGGCAAAACTTTGCAACAATTTTGGAGAAATAATATTGTCCCCTTGCTTTGTAATGAGTGACAAAGTTGTAACATAATCCATAAGTAGTAGTGTATTTTTCATTTTTATTCCTATATCTACTAGTGCACCAAATGTGGAGCAATAATATTGTTTGATTTAGAAAGGGTTTACAATTTTAATAAAGTTTCTAATTTACTTTTATTATGTAATATACTTCATTCTCTTGCAGCATCGAACATAAGCTTTCTGTGTTTTCAGACTCCCATTGAGTTCTATGGCATCCGCGGCCTCAAGGGTGACAGATTGAAAACTAGGTACGGTGCATCGGAATAGACGTGAGAGTACCTGTTAAATGTTTGATAAATTTGGAAAAGGGTCAAATAGAGTCGAATCTGAATTCGAAACATCTGTAATGACGCAAGCATCGGTCTGCGCTAGATTGAGATCGCGGGAGCGTATATTACATCACAAATTTCAACATTTAACCATCTTGACGCTTTGATAACTACGGTGGATCAATCTCGCGACAAATACGATGTGGGATTCAAGCGTATTTTCAGTTGACGCTTTGAAAAATATACCCCATAGACTGCACTCACTGGATTTGTGAAAAAAAAAATAGATTTATTTTGTTATATCATAGTGACGTTTCGGGATCCACAGCCCCCTTTCTCAGACCAAACAACATAGTGAAACAAAGTGATCTTAAATAGCCTTTAGCCCCTCCCCCTAAGTTTGAAAATTTTGACAAAATGTGAACCTGTAGTCATAGTGATAATTATCAACAATCAACATCATTTTGAACAAATTGTCAAATAATTAAATACATACATAAATCCATATATGAGATAACAAAAT
Source organism: Bombina bombina (assembly GCF_027579735.1). Lineage (NCBI taxonomy): Eukaryota > Metazoa > Chordata > Amphibia > Anura > Bombinatoridae > Bombina > Bombina bombina. Next base: position 53,023,889 of record NC_069501.1, on the reverse strand, counting down.
TATTTGATTCAACTCCCTAAATAAGCTCCATAACTTGTCCGCTGCCTCTGAGGCTGCTGTCTTCAATCTGCCCGATTCTATACGATCGGGCTGATTGACATCCCCTGCTAACGGCCAATTGGCCTCAAATCTGGGGGGGGGGGGGGTTGGCGGCATTGCACCAGCACCAGCAGTTCACCAAAACTACTTTTGCAATAAAAATTCCGACAGCATATGCTATCTGCATTTATCCATGTGCGGCGGACATGATACGCTACATTGTATCATGTCCGTTCACACTTTGGTAAATTGGCCCCTATGGGGCATATTTATCAAGCTCCGTTATCAAGAGCTTAAAGCCCTGTGTTTCTGGTGAGCCTCCAGGCTTGCCAGAAATACAAGTTATGAAGCAGCGGTCTAAAGACTGCTGCTCCATAACCTGTCTGCCTGCTCTGAGGCGGCGGACAGACATCGCCGGAAATCAACCCGATCCAGTACGATCGGGTTGATTGACACCCCCTGCTGGCGACTGACTGGCCACGAATCTGCAGGGGGCGGAGTTGCACCAGCAGCTCACCAGAACTGCTGGTGCAATGATAAATGCTGACAGCGCATGCTGTCGGCATTTCTCGATGTGCAGCGGACATGATCCGCAATATCGGATCATGTCCGCTCACACATTAGTAAATAGGTCCCTATATGTTTGACTATTGAAATTTAATCCTAACAAACACCCTGGTCGTTAACTACCTTGCAGTGAGAGTTCAGATACTCGTGGGATATATATATATAAATATATATATATATATATATATATATATATATACTTATATATGTAATACAGAGAAAAGCTACAGCACTCCAAATTTTCTTTAGTGATTTATTTTTAAGCTAGAGACATAGGCGACGTTTCGGGCTGTGCCCTTTCTCAAGCCAAGTGATTAATACATAATTAAAACCAAAAATGTATAGGCAATGGAAAAACAGCAAAACAGGTAAAATTGTTTTCTTATTTAAAATTTAAAGGGACAGTAGTGTTAGCATTTATTTAGAACAATGCATTTTTTTGTTACCTTGTTGTGTTATTAAATAATACTTTTTATTTTTTGTGATACGGTACTTAGTCTTAAATTTAGAGCAAAATCAAGTGCATACGATAAAAGTGTAATTATAATTATGTGTTTTTTAAGTGATGTGTTTTTTATTTATAATACAACTCAAAGTTAATACATATATCACAAAAAATATTTAATCATAAAGTTCTATCTTACTGATGGCTAGGAGATGAAATGATTGCTTTTATATGCTATCTGGTAATAATTTATGTGTACATATTTCTTAATGATATCAAATACTTTTTAGAGTCCAACGAAGAATACATTTATCTTCAAGATTTGATTTTATTTAAATTTTTACTACAAGAATATTACTCACTAATACATCTTAATCTTTCCTTTTTTGTTTAATTTCCCTACATGGGTATCTAAATCAACATAATGAATACATTTTTTATTCCCTTGTCTATATTATGGTCTGGATTTATAATAATAATAGTTTTTAAGTTTAAGTTTTAACTTGTTTCTTCTGTACTTTTATGGATCTTGATAATTTTTCTTAATCCTATGAGAATCTGGATCTATACAGAAAAAAGGATAAGGGGAAATTTGCACTCACTGGATTTGTGAAAAAACCCAGATGTGTGAAAAAAATAGATTTTTTTTATTATATCATAGTGACGTTTCGGGATCCACAGCCCCCTTTCTCATACCAAACAACATAGTGAAACAAAGTGATCTTAAATAGCCTTTAGCCCCTTCCCCTAAGTTTGAAAATTGCTCTAAAATGTGAACTCGTAGTCATAGTGATAATTATCAACAATCAACAATCAACATCATTTTGAACAAATTGTCAAATAATTAAATACATACATAAATCCATACATGAGATAGCAAAACTATTTGATTCAACTCCCTAAATACCGCTGCTCCATAACTTGTCCGCTGCCTCTGAGGCTGCGGTCTTCAATCCTCCCGATTCTATACGATCGGGCTCATTGACACCCCCTGCTAGCGGCCGATTGGCAATGATAAATGCCGACAGAGTATGCTATCGGCATCTATCGATGTGTGGCGGACATGATACGCTACATCGTATCATGTCAGCTTGCACTTTGGTAAATTGGCCCCTATATGTTTTACTATTGAAATTTAATCCTGACAAATACCCTGGTTGTTGACTACCTGGCAGTGAGAGTGCAGATACTTGTGGGATTTATATATATATATATATATATATATATATATATATATATATATATATATATATACGCACACATATACTTTGGAACCCTTCCCAATCAAACACCTTGCCATATACCATATACTTCTAAACTCTTTTAAACCATATTCATAATAAACCATTATTACAAATATTTATGCATGAATATAATATACAATACTCTCTCTCAAACACAAAACAAAGACACACACAAAGACACTAACGCTCTCTCACACACACACACACTCTCTCTTAGACACTAACACATTCTCTCTCACATACAAAGGCACTCACACACAGACACCCCCACACACACAGACACAAAGACACACAAGAAAGAGAGAAATAACTTTTTGGCTGTGGCTATTTCCCACAAAACCCTGACATTTGCATCTGTAGGCCTAACTCAGCTTCAACCGCTGACACAAAAAAGGAAACCCGAACTGTCCCAGTCATTCCAGAACAGGTGGCAACCCTAGTGTTTGAGATCTTTTAGGAGGATTCTTTTAAACTATATTTATTTATTTTGTTTGTTAAAGGTGGTGGATACGAGTTTCTATGCAAAAAAACTTATAATAACTTTTTATTTTTTACAAGATTTTCACTTCTTTAAAAGTGTATATTGCGACCCCACTGCCTTGCTGCTTTGTATCTTTCTAAGTGACCCTTAAACAAGGTCACACAATCATGAACAGGTTTTTAAAGGGGACAAACCTCCATGCACACTAAGGGGCCTATTTATAAAATGTCTGTCCGACATGATCCGATCAGCGGATCATGTCCGACAGACATCGCTGAATGCGGACATCATACGCTCTCCACATTCAGCATTGCACCAACAGTTCTGGTAAAATGCTGGTGCAATGCCGCCCCATGCAGATTTGCGGCCAATCGGCCGCTAGCAGGGAGTGTCAATCAACCCTATCGTATCTGATTGAGTTAATTGCTGTCCCCGGCCTCAGAGCAGGCAGACAGGTTATGGAGCAGGTGTTATTAGACGGCTGCTTCATAACTCTGTGTTTCTGGCGAGCCTGAAGACTCGCCAGAAACACGGGTCCTCAAGCTCCATACAGAGCTTGATAAATAGGCCCCCAAGTCTAAACTTGTTCACAAGAGAACATATATTATTATTTGCCTGAGTTTGTTCTTGTCTCTGTCAATGAGACCTCCCCTGTGTTTTTCCCCCAAATGCAAGAGTACGCCAGCTGTTGTTAAGGTGTTAAGAGTCTGCTAGTTTTATTTTTAAAGGGACAAGAAACCCAAATTTTTTTTTTTCATGATCCAAATAGAACATTCAATTTTAAATAATATTCAAGTTACTTATATTATCTAGTTTGCTACATTCTCTTGGTATCTTTTGTTAAAGAAGTAGTAATGCACTACTGGGAGCTAGCTGAATGCATTGGGTGAGGCAATAACATGTGCAGCCACCAATCAGCAGCTCCTGAGCCTAACTAGCTATCCTTTTCAACAAAGGATATCAAGAGAACAAAGTAAATTGGGAAGTTGTTTAAAATTACATGTTCTATCAGAATCACAAAAGAAAAAAATGTGGTTTTCATGTCCATTAAAATATTTGCATGTCTATTTTGTTATGGTAAAGTAGTGTTGCTTGATAAAATGAACTTTGTAATCTCTCAGATACCAACGAGTGGCTGACCGTGAGCGTTCTGGCGTGCTTTGGCGCATTCTTGATGCATGAATTCAGTATGCAGATTTTAAAAAGGAGCAATTGCCCTTGTGAAGCAATTTCTCTTGTGAATGTGCCTCAATATTTTAAAGCTATGTTTGTCTGTTTTTTTATTTTTCTTATATTATTCTTGAACTGTTTTCCTTATTTAATTCGCAGTTATGTTAGAGTGGAAGGTTTTATAGAAGCTTTCTTTTTTTTTCATTTTAATTTGCTTAGTAATGTTTTAAAGTTGCATCTGTGACATCAGCGTGTCTGACAGTGGAACTTGTTCTATGCATGTAGAATTGAACTGTAGCTATAAAAAGGTAGTGTCACTGTCTCGAATGGAGCAGAACTTGCTTTGACAAGGAGCAGTTACCAATCTTGATAAATTCTACAATTTTCAAGCAGCAACATTGCTGTGTGTTTTTTCGGCAAAATATTAGTTTCACAAAGGTGTTTTATTAAATCCAAGCGTTTACTTTAGTGCTGATGTTGTTTTCCTTTAGGTGAGGTTATATTTAATTTGTCTAGCAGATACAAACCTTGTATTTGTCACATAGGTTTTATTTCGCCTGTGCCGCACAGACTGCAGGTATAGATTAGCTTGTACTTCTTAACACTTCTCCTGCATGTTTAGCAAGTCACCAAAACTGAAATTTATTACAGGGCTACACATGTAATACAAGATTTCTAATATTCATTTATTTTTCTTTGTTTGTTTATCAACTGCTATTTTCTGCAAAGGTTCTTAAAGGGACAGAAAACACCAAAAACTCTACTCCAGTTTCTAATTTTTCAATCACTGTTGGCGGCACCACTATCTCCCCATCACCCCAAGCCAGCTGCCTCAGAGTCTCACTCGACTCAAATCTGTCCTTCATTCCCCAAATCCAATTGCTCTCTTCATCCTGATGCAACCACCTATGGAATATCTCCAAAATTTGATGAAACTACTAAACTGCTAATCCACTCCCTGGTAATTTCCCAATTTGACTACTGTAATAACTTACTAACTGGCCTCCCTCTCTCCTGCCTCTCTCCCCTTCAATCCATCCTAAATGCATCTGCCAGGCTAATCCACCTCTCTTGACGCTCCGTTTCTGCTGCACCTCTCTGTGAGTCCCTTCACTGGCTCCCCATTCACAGCAGAAGGAAATTCAAAATTCTCACCCTGACCTATAAAGCCCTCACCAATGCTGCCCCACCCTATCTGTCCTCACTTATCATCAAAGATACTCTAGCCTGCCCCCTAAGATCCAACAATGACCTGCACCTTGTGTCCTCTACCATCACCTCCTCTCATGCTAGACTACAGGACTTCTCTTGTGTGGAACTAACCCTCTGGAACGCACTTCCTCAAGCTTTCAGATTCTCCCCTAATCTCTCCTCCTTTAAACATTCCCTAAAGACCTTTTTGTTCAGGAAAGCCTATCACCCGACTCATTAACAAATGAACTTCACTTACCTAACAGTTGCCCTCATCTATATCCTCACTAATATCATTCTCACCTTTGCAGTCCCCACCTCCTGTTTCCCATCCTCCTACCCATCTAGATTGTAAGTTCCCATGGGAATAGGGCCCTCAATTCCCCCTGTATTTGTCTGTAAAATGTTGTCTTTTATTGTATGGTTTCTCCATTCTACTTTTATCCTTGTACCCATGGGCAGCGCTGCGGAATCTGTTGGCGCTTTATAAATAAATAATAATAATAATAATAATAATAACATTGTTTAAAAAGATAGATTTATTACCCATTCCTCAGTTTTGCACAACCAACACTGTTATATTAATACACTTTTTACCTCTGTGATTACCTTGTATCTAAGCTTCTGCAGACTGCCCCCTTATTTCAGTTCTTTTGACAGACCTGCATTTTAGCCAATCAGTGCTGACTCTTAAAAAAAACAACGGGCGTGAGCACAATGTTAACTATATGGAACATATGAACTAATGCCCTCTAGCGTTGAAAAACTGTCAAATGCATTCAGATAAGAGGCAGCCTTCAAGAGCTTAGAAATTATCATATGAGCCTAACTAGGTTTAGCTTTCAACTAAGAATACCAACAAATAAAAAGCAAATGTGATGATAAAAGTAAATTGGAAAGTTGTTTAAAATCACATGCCCTATCTGACTCATGAAAGTTTAATTTTGATTTTACTGTCACCTTAAATGTAACCCTCTGGCTGCCAGTGATGGTTGTTATAACACCTTACTTAGCTATTTTTTAATATTGTTCACATATTTCATAGTGAGTAAAGAAAATGAAATACTGCATGTATATGTAACATTGCTAAGGTCAAACAATCTAAATAACAATAACATATAGAACAGAGACCTTAAAACAGCACTCCTGCCTTTATATTATTGTTATTATTATTGCTATTATTATTATTATTATTATTATTATTATTATTATCGTCATCATTATTGTTATTTTTATCATCATTATTATAATTATTTTTATTATTATTGTTATTGTGATTATTGTTGTTATTATTATCATCATTGTTATAATAATTTTTATTATTATTATTATTATTGTTATTTGAATTATTATTATTATAAACATTATTATTATTATTATTATTATTATTATTATTATTATTATTATTATTATTATTATAAACATTATTATTGTTATAATTATCATCATTGTTATAATTATTATTAATATTAGTATTATTATTATTATTCATTATTGTCATTATTATCATCATTGTTATAATTATTTTTATTATTATTGTTATTGTGATTATTATTGTTATTATTATCATCATTGTTATAATAATTTTTATTATTATTATTATTATTGTTATTATTATTTGAATTATTATTATTATTATAAACATTATTATTATTATTATTATTATTATTATTATTATAAACATTATTATTATTATTATTATTATTATTATTATTATAAACATCATTATTATTATTATTATTATTATTGTTGTTATTATTATTTGAATTATTATTATTATAATCATTATTACTATTATTATTATTTGAATTATTAATATAATTATTATTATCATCATTATTATTATCATCATCATCATTATCATGATTATAATCATTATTATTATTATTATTATTATTATTTGAATTTTTAATATAATTATTATTATCATTATTAGTATCATCATCATTATCATGATTATAATCATTATTATTATTATTATCATTATTATTATATAGGCATCTTCAGCAGCAATACAATAGATGATGTATGACTTTAGTTATCCATACCTTCAGCATTAGACCATAATGTTATTAATGCCTGTTATATTTTCTGCTATATTGTAGTTGGGCATTTTATTACGGTGCTAATTTATTTATATATCTAAAGATATTAAAGGCATTACACCACACATACATATTTGGTTTTGTTGAGAGAATCGGCTAATTTTACTTTATTCTTTGAACATATTTTGTTCCTGATGCTTCTAATAATAATAAAAAAAAGCAAAAGAGTGTTATTACTAGGTCTTTGCTTTTTCTCTAGTTTAATGATAAATAACAGATGTATTGCTATACGTTTGTGAGCCAATGACAAGAGGCATATCTACATAGCCACCAGTCAGCTAGCTAAAATTACTGCAGCTGAGGATATGTACATATGATTTTTAACTATGGATGGAAAGAGAACAAAGTAAATTTGATAATAGAAGTGTCTTAAAATAACACGCTCTATCTAAATCAATGTTTTTCAACCAGTGTGCCGTGGCACACTAGTGTGCCGTGAGAGATCCTCAGGTGTGCCACGGCAGACTGACAACAGTGTGACATATTTTTTAAACTTTGCTTGTTTTTTACTCCCAGTGCAGGGGTAGTTTGTAGGAGGCATGGCATAACAGCACAATACATACAGTATGTGTGTGTTTGTGTGTATGTGTATATATATATGCTGTATTAGGCTACAATGTGTGATTTTTTTTTAAAATTTTGGGATGGTGGTGTGCCACAGGATTTTTTAATGTAAAAAAGTGTGCCACGGCAAAAAAAGGTTAAAAATCACTGATCTAAATCATAAAAGTTCATATTTTACTTTCATGTCCCTTAAAGTTTTTTCTTTTTACATATAAAAGAAGTTGATTTAAAAATGTATTATTAGTATATTTAAAAAAGAAAACAACAACAACATGTGTCCCTTGTCTTGAATAAAACAACATTTTATTTAATGCTTGAAAAATGTTGCCCCTTAAAGAGGTTAAAAAAATGCACAAATAAGGGAAAATGGAACTAAAGGAAGATTATACCTAGGGTTAGGTTGATGGTATAATGGGAAATGAGCATGAAATAAAGAATATTAAATATTAAAAGATGCACAAATGTGAGTGATGATGTCATCAATATGCATGATGGTATAATCCATCCCAGAGTAAGGATGTAGAAAGGGAAATAACAGAACACAAATTAGTGTTTCTATAGAACATTTAAATTGCAATTTTTCAAATGGAAACTACATATTCTCTGGTGTAAGTGGGGCAGGCTAATTAATTCAAGCACTTTCCATGGATGGAATATTATTGGCAAATCTGATTTCACAAAGCAAACTATTGGAAATTGGAAACTAGGCCATAGGGTTTTCTGTGTTATCCCAGTGCATCATCATAAAAAAAAACATATTTCTTCCATATAACAGCATTGGCTACCTCTGTATATTCTGTAATGTCAAACCACACTCTAACAGCTTCATTACAATCTCAAAGTTTCTCAGTTTAGCCTAAGAATTTCTCAGCCCTACCAGGAGTATTCGGTTATTATTTCCCTTACTTTCGGATTATTTTGCTAAGTTTCTATAACCAAAGGTCAATAAGTTGACCCAAAGAAAAAATGGGCATGGAACAGGAAATCTTCTCTGTCCTATTCTGCATGCATAAAGTTACAAGTCTTCTGGGTATTTGTTGTTCCTTGTTTCTGGTGTTTTGTCCTCCACATTAACATGTTGAACTAGATTACAAGTGGAGCATAAAAATATTAGTGCTATTGTGCACTAACATCGCTAGTCGGCAATAGGGCTTCCATTTTTACTCTCATATTTCAAGTTGTAAGTAAAACATTAGCTCTTGAGTGAAAGCCTAGGGTGCACTAACACCTGGATAACGGATTGCACAGGTGTGCTGGGGAACTCTAAAAAAATAATTTGTGTATATGCACACATATATACATAAACATACATATGTACACTCACACACAAACATATATCTACGCACATACAAATTCACACACATTCATATACACAGCACATTGTCATTAACCTTATCCCTTTAAATTACTGTTAATAATATTTATTTAAAAAAAATCCCCAATATTCAGAGACAAATTACATGAAAAATTGTGAAAATAAATAATGAACGTATATTGCAAAGTTGTTTTACTATGCATATCTAAACAATTAATATTAAATCCTAACTAGTTTACTGGCACTTTAAATAAACTTTTAATAGATACAAGAACAGAGTTAGGATCAGAAGGATATGACTGTCCAGGAAGGGTCCTAATGGTTGGGAAGCGACTGTATTAACACGGTTGCAGCACAGTGAATAGTACCCAGGACATGCCTAATAAGTAAAGGATACCCAGGAGACAGTTTAGACAGGCAACAGGGGAGCAATTCAGAAGCAAATACAGGATCCAGGAGGCTCAACAGGCTATTAAGGTTTAGTAACAGCAGCAATACTCAAGAACAGAATCAAAATCCAAAATCAGGGTCAAGAAAAATGTTGTCGACATTCAAGCAGGAAAGTATAGGGCAGAATTTAAAAAAAAAATATTCCAAAAAGAGAGGTCAGCAAATTATAAACTCTGTCAACAATAGTGAACCCAAAAAACGGGAGCTAAAGACCAAAGCAGACATGGGCATAAAATAGATTGTTTTTCTTTAAATCGATTAAAACAAATATACAAATGATTCCCAAGTAATAGAAACAAAAAACATATATTAAATAGCGGTATGTTTGCTGCGTCTGGCGCCTATCGGTCATAGACAAGTAGCCCAATCTGATACTCCTCCTAATAAAGAGTGTCCATGGAAGGTGCTACGCAATATCATGATGCCTCTTAAAGAGAAAAAACACATTTTAAATATCTGGAACAAAAAAACATAATGACGATTCATAATATATAAAGTCCTAATAAATCCAATACTATGTGAAATAAAAGACATATGTTATCATTAAGACCAAATGTTAGAATTCATTATAATTATCATGTCATGCATGCTCGTCAGTTGATTTAAATGTTGTCCATTATAAACATTATGACATTCACAGGTAACAAACAATTAATTGTTTCAAGTATCCATACAACATACACAAATCAATCAACACCATTATGGAATTCCTAATGTGAAACTAATATTTATATATAAAGAAAAGACTTTGCTATCATTTAACAAAAGTAGATACAGCATAGCAATTCAGTTTGTTACATATAAATTCTACAATGCTTAAAGGGACTGGAAACCCACATGTTTTCTTTAATAATTCAGAAAGAGAATATAATTTTAAACAACTTTCTAATTTACTTCTATTACCTAATTTGTTTTATTCTCTTAGTATAATTTGTTGCCGGAGCAGCAATGCACTAATGGTTTGTAACTGAACACATGTGTGAGCCAATCACAATCAACATATATATGCAACCACCAATCAACAGCTAGAATCTAGGTTCTCTGCTGTTCCTGAGCTTGTCTAGATAAACATTTCAGCAAAGAATAACAAGAAAAGGAAGCACATTAAATAATAGAAGTTAATTGGAAAGTTGTTTCAAATTGTATTCTCTATCTGAAACATGAAATAATTTTTTTGGGGTTTCATGTCCCTTTAAGGAAGTAAATAAAAGTGTAACCAATCAATGGTTATAACTATTTCAAGTTACCTACCCTCTCTTTAATATTAACAATTTATTTTAAGGGACAGTCTACACCAGAATTTTTATTGTTTTAAAAGATAGATAATCCCTTTATTACCCATTCCCCAGTTTTGCATAACCAACACAGTTATAATAATATACTTTTAACCTCTGTGATTATCTTGTATCTACGCCTCTGCAAACTGCCCCTTTATTTCAGTTCTTTTGACAGACTTGCAGTCTAGCCAATCAGTGCCTGCTCCCAGATAACTTCACGAGCACGAGCACAGTGTTATCTATATGAAATACGTGATCTAACACCCTCTAGTGGTGAAAAACTGTTAAAATGCAATCTGAAAAGAGGTGGCCTTCAAGGTCTAAGACATTAGCATATGAACCTCCTAGGTTAAGCTTTCAAGTAAGAATACCAAGAGAACAAAGCAAAATTGGTGATAAAAGTAAATTGGAAAATTGTTTAAAATGACATGCTCTATCTGAATCATGAAAGTTTATTTTGGCCTAGACTGTCCCTTTAAAGGGACAGTCTACACCAAAATGTTTCTAATTTAAAAAGATAGATAATCCCTTTATTACCCATCCCCCGTTTTTGCATAACCAACACAGTTATATTAATATACTTTTTACCTCTGTGATTACCTTGTATCTAAGCCTTTGCAGACAGCCTCCTTATCTAAGTGCCTTTGACAGACATGCAGTGTAGTCAATCAGTGAAGACTCCTAAATAACTTCACGGGAGTGAGCACAATGTTATCTATATGACACATGAGCTAGGAGGCGGTTTTCAACTGTTTAGAAATCAGTTTGAGCCTAGCTAGGTTTAGCTTTTCAAAAATACCACCAAGGAAAGTTGTTTAAAATTGCATGCCCTATCTGAATCATGAAAGTTTAGTTTTGACTTTACTGTCCCTTTAAGCAAAGTAAAAAAGTGAAAAACCTAATACACTGATAACAGTTCATAAAATAACCAATATTTATCAGAAATTAATGATATCACATTATGAATTTAATCCAAATGGGATCCTAGTCTGTAACTTGTGGATCCAAAAAACCTTGTCTCAAAGAGATGTGTTCTATGGGGCAGAATACGTGTTCAGTTGCACACCATGTAAATATAGAAACAGTCTACAAATTTGCTTCAATAAAATGCAGTGCAGAGACACCCTCATTATGTGTACAATTTATAGGAGCCTTTTTATACTGGTTTTAATGGATTTCAATGAAAAAATTAGATTTTATGCCCATAGCCACTTTGGTTTTTGCAGACTGGCTAGTTCAGGCAATGTATTGAACCTCACAACATTACTGAAGTTCTATCATGGTGTGTGATGTAAGCGCTTCACATGGTTTGGCGGTTTAAGGACATACTAATCCCATCCTCCCAGAGACTTTATGTCCGGCTCTGCAATTGGCATCTGGTATTGCTCATGGAATATAGGAGCTACTTTGAGTTACCTAGTGAATGCTTACCTGGTTGCATAATAAGCTGTTGAATGCAATATGCCAATATATATACGTAATATAAATGGCAATATTTGTTTTTAAGGAGTGCTATATTGTTGTACTTGAAAGATGGCTTGTAGTAAAGTCAAACAACACAGTGTAACAGACAGGGGAGAATAATATTTTAAAATTATAAGTATATTAAGAATTATATTAACTCTATAATAAATACATAACATACCAATAATCACTGATGGCTCTGTTGTAGTTATTTCAAATCATATTTTTTCATAGAGATTTCTCCAGGTTAAAATATTCACAGATACAAATAAAGTAGACACAGTTTCTTAATAATAACCTACAAGTTTCATGCTGATAGCATTTCCTCAGGGACTCATGGCTAGATATCAAAATCCTCACCGCTCAGGCGATATTCTAAGAAGTCTTGTTGATACTGCGAGGCGCTTACATTTTTTAAAAAAAACATGTGACTAGATTACGAGTTTTGCATTAGGCTTAAAAAGCAGCGTTAGCCGGTCCTAACGCTGCTTTTTAAAGCCCGCTGGTATTACGAGTCTTGCAGGTACAGGTGTACCACTCACTTTTTTGGCCAGACTTGGCAATACCACAAATCCACTTCCGTAAATTGTGTATCCTCTTTTTTCAATGGGACTTGCATAGCACCATCTGCCAAAAAGTGAGCGGTAGACCCTCTCCTGTCAAGACTGATACCGCATTTTAAAGTCAGTAGTTACGAGTTTTACACTACAAAGCCGTAGCATAAAACTCTTAACTAAAGTGCTAAAAAGTACACTAACACCCATAAACTACCTATTAACCCCTAAAACGAGGCCCTCCCACATCACAAACACTAAAAGAAAAATGTAACCCCTAATCTGCCGAACCGGACATCGCCACCACTATAATAATATATTAGCCCCTAAAACGCTGCACTCCCACTTCACAAACACTAGTTAAATATTATTAACCCCTAATCTGCCGTCCCTAACATCGACACCACTTACCTGCATTTATTAACCCCTAATCTGCCGCCCCCAATGTCGCTGCCACTATATTAAAGTTTTTAACCCCTAAATCTAAGTCTAACCCTAACCCTAACACCCCCTAACTTAAATATAATTAAAAGAAATCTAACAAAAAATTCCTATCATTAACTAAATTATTCCTATTTAAAACTAAATACTTACCTGTAAAATAAACCATAAGCTAGCTACAATATAACTAATAGTTACATTGTAGCTATCTTAGGGTTTATTTTTATTTTAACTAGGTAGCATAGTTATTAAATAGTTATTAACTATTTAATATCTACCTAGATAAAATAAATACAAAAGTACCTGTAAAATAAAACCTAACCTAAGTTACAATTACACCTAACACTACAGTACAATTAAATAAATTAACTAAATTAAATACAATTAAATAAATTACATATAATTAGCTAAATTAAATTAAATTATCTAAAGTACAAAAAAAACCCAAATACTAAATTACAAAAAAATAATAAACAAATTACAGATATTTAAACTAATTATACCTAATCTAATAGCCCTATTAAAATAAAAAAGCCCCCCCAAAATAAAAAACCCTAGCCTAAACTAAACTACCAATACCCCTTAAAGAGCCATTTGTGGGGCATTGCCCCAAAGTAATCAGCTCTTTTACCTGTAAAAAAAAATACAAACAACCACCCAACAGTAAAACCCACCACCCACACAACCAACCCCCCAAATAAAATACTATCTAAAAAAACCAAGCTCCATATTGCCCTGAAAAGGGCATTTGGATGGGCATTGCCCTTAAAATGGAAGTTAGCACTTTTGCCGCCCAAAGTCCCTAACCTGAAAATATAACCCACCCAATACACCCTTAAAAACACCTAGCACTAACCCCCTGAAGATCGACTTACCGGGAGACATCTTCATCCAAGCCAGGCGAAGAAGTCCTCCAGAAGGGCAGAAGTCTTCATCCAAGCCACGCAGAAGTGGTCCTCCAGACGGGCAGAAGTCTTCATCCAGACGGCATCTTCTATCTTCATCCATCCGGCGCGGAGCGGGTCCATCTTCAAGACATCCAACGCAGAGCATCCTCTTCATCCATCATCCAAGATGGCGTCCCTTAGATTCAGATTGGCTGATAGCATTCTATCAGCCAATCAGAATTAAGGTAGAAAAAATCCTATTGGCTTATGCAATCAGCCAATAGGATTGAAGTTCAATCCTATTGGCTGATCCAATCAGCCAATAGAATGCAAGCTC